>NC_081383.1:45111411-45196411 GCF_030684315.1 Stegostoma tigrinum
CTTGGTCCTTCCTTTCTCTGCAAACTCTTCCAGCCCAAAACCCTCCAGGGTGTCTGCACCAATGAAATCCTGAGCTTTTACACCTTCACCATTTTAATTGCTCCAACAAAGAAACCAATTAGAAGACAAAAGGGGGTTATGAAAAAGGGCTTGCAAACAGGATTAGGGAGAATTCTAAGATATTTTATAAATATGTTAAAGAGAAGAGGTTAGCCAGTGAAAGAGAAGGGTCCATTAGGGACCAAGGAGTTAATCCATGTGTGAAGCCATAGGATGTTGGAAGCGTATTAAATGAATATTTATCTTATGTCTTCTTTCTGGAAAAAGAGAATGTAAGTGCAGAATTTAGGAAAAGGGATTGTAAGGAACTTGCACGGTTTGACATAGGAAATGGGAGGTATTGGAGACTCTGTTAGGCTTAAACAGACAAATCCCCTGGCCTGAATGAATTGCTGTGAAAGGCAAGGCAGGAAATTGCAGGGGCTCTGACAAATTTTTAATTCCTCTCTGACCACTGGGGATATGCTAATGTGGTTCCATGTTTTAAAAAGGGGTGGTAGAGATGAACCAGGAAATGACAGACCAGTGAGTCTTATTCAGTGGTAGGGGAGCTATCGGAAAAAATTCTAAAGGATTAAATTAATACCCACTTGGAAAAGCATGGTTTAATTAGGGTTAGTCAGCATGGCTTTGTCAGAGGAAGGTCATGCCTAACAAGTTTGTTAGAATGTTTTGAAAATGTGATCAAGCGGAGGGGTGAGGGAAATGCAGTTGCTGTAGTTTATATGGATCTCAATAAATTTTTGACAAGGTCCCACATGGGAAACTGATTTGAGAAGGTTAAAGCATGTGGAATTGAGGGAAAATTAGCAAGATGGGTCAGAACGTGGTTTAGTAATAGGACACCAAAATTAATGGTAGAAGGGTGTTTCAGTGACTGGTATAGTGGTTAACAGCAAAGAAAATGGTTATAGGCTACAGGAAGATATATACACGTTAGTCTGATGTGCTGACCAGTGGTAGATGGTAGTTAAAGCTGGTAAGTGAGAGGTGCTGCACTTGGAAGAGGAAACAAGATTAGGGAGTATTCAATGAATGGCAGGACACTGGGTAGCTTAGAGGAACAGAGGGATCTTTGGATAATTACTCACAGATCCCGGATGTCCGGCAGAGCAAGTGAATAGGATAGTTAGGGCAGCGTATGGGACACTTGCTTTCATTAGTTGTGCCATAGAGTAATAAGAGCAAAGAGGTAATGTTGGAGTTGTAGAGAGCGTTGGTCAGGCCACAGCTGGAGCACTGTGTGCAGTTCTGGTTACCTCACTACAGGAAGGATACAATAACGCTAGACGGTGTACAGAGCAGGCTCACCAGGATAGAGAAACTGAGCTATAAGAAATTAGATAGGTTTGGATTGTTTTATTTAGAGCAGAGAAGACTGAGGGGCAATAGGGTTGAGGTGTAAAGGATTGAGAGGCATATGTAAATAGAGAGCAGTCGTTCACCTTAGTTGAGTGGTCAGTCATGAGAGTTTTAGGTAAGGGACAGGAGAGCAGTGAGAATCTGGAATGCATTGCCTGGGAAGGTAGGGGAGGCTAGAAACCTTACATCCTTTAAAAAAATATTTGAATGAGTACTTCAAATATCAAACAGTAAAGAATATGGGACAAGTGAAGGAAATTGTGATTAGTGCAGTTTTTGTGATGGTTTTGTTGGTGCAGTCTCAATGGGATGAAGGACCTTTTATGTGCTGTATGAATCTATGAAGCATTGGTGAGTGCCTTCAGTCTAGTCCTTAAGTTCTAAAATTCTCTATGTCATTTCCCTAAAACCCATGTCTTTGTCCAAACTTTGACTTGACTAAATTGCTCCTTTCTGTGTCACATTTTGTTTTATAATACTCCTGTATAACATCTCTGAAATCTTTCCTTACTCTAGAGGCGCTATCAAAAATCGAAGTTATTTAAGGTTTTAGCAAATGTTTGTAGCTCGGGTTGTGGGTGAAGTTGTTGATTTGCTTACCAAGCTGGCTTGTTTTTATTCAGACATTTCATCACCATGCCAGGTAACATCAGTGAGGCCTCTGGAGAAGCGATGTTGTTCTACTCGGTTTGGAATTTACACTGTCCAGTCCATTATGGTGAGTGGTGTCATTTCCAGTTTTGTTCTGTATGGGTTTGTATATGGTGTCCAATTCTATACAGATCAAAACCGGAAATGACACTACTCAGTGTAACGAACCAGACAGCATAAATTCCAAGTGGAGTGGAATAACGTTGTTTCATCAAAGGCCTCACTGATGATATTACCCAACATGGTGACAAGATAACAAGGTATAGGGCTTGATGAACCCAGCAGGCCAAGCAGCATCATAGGAGCAGGAAAGCTGATGTTTTGGGCCCATACCCTTCCCTCCCCTATTTCTGGAGAAGGGTCTAGGCCCGAAGCATCAGCCTTCCTGCTCCTCTGATGCTGCTTGGCCTGCTGTGTTCATCCAGCTCTACACCTTGTTATCTCGGATTCTCCAGCATCTGCAGTTCCTACTATCAATGGTGAAGAAATGTCTGAATGAAAGTGAGCCAGCTCAACGAGAAAACCCTTCTGCAGCCAGTAGGTGGTGGATGTGTGAAGTACTCTCCTCATTGACAATAGTTGTTAACTCAATTAGTCATTTCAAACCTGGAATGGATAGATTTTTGCTTTGATGTTAAGGAATATTAACGGAATTCAAATACAATCAACTATAATTTGTCAAAAGTTGTGATTTGTATGATTCTCTCCATTTAATTTGTACGTAGAATGAAGCTTAGTATGCGGAGCTTGGAGCAATGTTTCCTAGAAACATATTTTCTGGAACAGTGTAGAAACCGATCCACTGACAACCTCCAATGGCTTGAAATACATTGATACCAGTGCGGCTAAAAATCATGAGCTACAGGGGTATACTTGTATTGCACGAGTTTGTTTTTGAAATATTCACTTTGATTCACACATCATGAAATTCTCCCTCTCCTTTCAAAATAGATCAATGCTCTGATGGACTATCTTGACAAGAAAAACAGGAACACAGTTTGTTGGCAATGATTGCATAATAAGGAAGGGAAGAATAGAGTTTCCTTGCTGTCTGGGACTTCTGGTGTCTTACTGATGCAGATGGGATATGCCCTGTGCCCCACAGCTTGAAGCTGGCCTAGTGCAGTGGACAACACTGACCAATGACATATCCTGGCTGTCTCAGTTCCAGGAATTCTCTCTGCTCTACTGCTTATCAGAGGTGTGCAGAGTCCAAAGGCAAACTCTCTCTCACACAGATAAAACATAAGTTTTATAGAGCCTCAAGCAATTTGAGGCCTTCTATCTCGATCGGAACACATTTATTTTTTGCCTATGGAATTTTCTGGATCTTCCAATTTATGTAAGTAATTTTGTAACAAACTGTTCAACCTGCAGAACAATTAATGGAATGTTTACTTTTGGGTCACAGTCAGTGTGTTGTAGACTTATCGGGAAAGGGCAAGTTAGCTCTCAAATGTCTCTAAAATACATTTTACTTCTGTTTTGACAGAATATTAAAATATTGTCAGCTCCTCAAACTATGTTGATAGTGTATCTTAACATGCAAGCAACCTATTTCCATGAATGTGCAAGCATAAATGGGGGATTCATTTGGTGAAATGGGGGAAAACAGAAACCAGTTTGGTCTGGATCTTGTTTCTTTATGTTTTCTCACTGAGCTTTTTCTAATTCTGCCATTCACACTTACTCTGGACAAATGCTTTGTTCTCTTACAATAACCATTGCCTTTTTACTTTTCTCATTTTGTGAGATCCTGGTTTAATTCCTCCTATCCACCGTCTCAGACCTTTTTTAATTCCTCTTTCTGCACCCTCTTCGACAACATAAACCTGTCACTTTTTCAACTCAAAACATTTCTCTGTGCAGATGCTGCTAAATCCATGAAGTTTCTACAACACTTTGTTTAGAAACCTGGAAACTAGGCTACTGCACTTCTACCACCTGCATGTTTGAAAGTTTGGTTTTAGTGCAGTCCTGATTGTTGATCACGACAATTTGCACATGCCTGAAGTAGCAAAGAAAAACCTGCAGGTTTAGCATTCAAACACTAATTAGAACCATTTTCAGTTTTAACGTGAGCTCCACTCACCCATTTCCACTGAATGTGTAGAGTCAGTAGGTTGACACGCACGAGATGGCTCAGGGGCACAGATTCCTGGCCATAGTGCTGGAGACCTTCAGGAAAGTCCTCAGGAGGGGTAGAGGTGAGTGTTAAGTCCCGTACACACAAATGGGTTAGAGTCACCCTCACCCTTCCTTCTCAAGCAGGTGGGACTGCCCTGCTTGGGCCATGTCATTTTCCTCCCATTTACCTTTCCAGATAAAGGGAGCCTCTCAGAAAGGCATCAATGACAGTACGCTCCTTTTCTCCCTTTGACTCCGGTTAGTAGTTGGAGCACTTCACTTATTGTTTACATGAGCATCAGCACAGATTTCCAAAATCAATGATTTTTATAGCGTTGGTTAAGTCTCAACAATGCCTCCCAGAAAGTATCTCAATATTTTAAATTCCCCTTCAGCAGTAAATGCTGATATACCTGAAAGTAGCACTCATCACCCTGAGTAAAGATAATCCCAGTCAGCTAGTTGATGTTAGGAGGGGAGATTGAGTCAATCACTACACAACAAAATGCTGTGCAACTTATTAAACAAGCACCAGCAAACAACCTTAACAGAAAATTAGTGTATAATTACTATCCAAGATGTTTCCTATATTAAACCTCAATTCATTTATCGTGGCTTGTGCTAATTGCGGGTCAATTGGTGGTTCAGTTTAAAATTGCAGCCACTTTGATTTTTTTTAAAGCTTTCAGTGATGGGATAATTGGTCTTATTGTGTTCTGCCTGATCTTGTTACACTAAGTAAGGTAAGAGACTGAGAAGTTATGTACAACTATGAATCTGGTTTTGCATTCATTCATTCATGGGATGTGGGCATCACTGGCTCGGTCAGCATTTATTGGCATTTCCTTATTGCCCAAAGGGCAGTTAAGAGTCAGTGACATTACTGTTGGTCTGGAGTCACATGTAGGCTAAACCAGGCGAGGACATTTCCTTGATTCCTTTCCCTAAAGGATAGTAGTGAACAAGGGGGCTTTTATTACCACTGACAATGGGTACATAGTTGCCATTGGGCTAGCTTTTTATTTCAGATTTTTTAATTGAAATCAAATTTCACCATCTATTATGGTGAGATTTGAACTCCTGCCCTCAGAACATTAGCCTGGGTTCTGGACTCTGGGAGTTCTTACTTAGTCCAGTTCGACAATAGGGTTGCCAATCCTCCAGGAATTAAAGATTAATCTTCCATCAGTAACATAATAAAGAAATTCAGTAGAGATGAGAACTGCTTCACGTTTCCTGGTGTCAGTGTTGGACTGGGGTCAGTGTTGGACTGGGGTGGACAAGGTCAGAAGTCACATGACACCAGATTGTAGTCCAACAGGTTTATCACAAGATTTCAGAGCAATACTCCTTCATCAGGTGAAGTCACCTGACGAAGGAACAGCGCTCCAGAAACTTGTGATTTCAAATAAACCTGTCGGATTATAACCTGGTGTCGTGTGACTTCTGACCTAGTTGTAAATGCATCAGGCAGAGAAGTCTGTTTGATGTGGTATGGTAGTGGGGGTGAAACGGTCAGAAATGTAGCCATAGTTTGCTGAACCAATAGTCTTCTGAGCAAGAGCCATATGCCCAGAATGCTAGGGCCTGAGCTGTGTCCCAGCAAGGAACCTCAGGAACAACAATCAAGTCGTCTGAAGAACAATTCATTGGGGAAATGTTTCTCCGACAAGCTTACCTCAGAGAAACGGCAACGCAGCCATCCTTCTTAAGGAGTTTTTGTGTTCACATGGTGATGGTATCAGCTAGATCTGTAAGCTTACTCTAGGATTTAAATCCCACCACAGCATCTGGAAATCTGGAATTGAAAGCTACCCTCACTGATGGTGATATCATTGTAAAATCCCATCTCATTCGCTTGTGTCCCTAAGAGAAGGAAATTTGGTGACCTTCTCTGTTCTGGCCCACAATGACTCCAGGCCCACAGCAATATGGTTGACTTTGAATTATCCTTGACATAGCCAAGGAAGCCACTCTGTCTAAGGGTGGAAAACAATGCTGGCCCTGCCAGTGACACCCACAAATGGTAGAAGAGTAAAGTTGAAGATCAACTTGTTTCTGTCCTGTCATCTTATAACTGGCCAGTTGCTCAAGGATTCACATTGTCCTTTGTTTATTTATCAATTAGTGTGTTTAGGGTCATCAAGTCTAGTTAGACCAAGTTCCAAGTTCCGTACCCATGAAGATAGCCTCAACTGTGATCTTAGATTCATGTTGCGCTACATGTGACCCCACCACATGGTTCTGCATCTGTAAAACCTTCCTTATTGTCCTTTTTTGACACCATCATCTTGATTAGTTTGTATGGTTTTGGATTACTTATTACTTTGGTTAGACCCTCAGCATGTGACTCTTATACCTATCATGTTATTCCAAACATTTGGTTTGTCTCCTTATTTTTAATTTTAAACTACTACCTTATTTTTAATTTTTTGTAATTATCTCTCTGCCTCATTTAATTGGATTATAGGAATTCCTCCTCTTAGTACTAAGCTGTTGACTGTCCACTCACACCATTTGTATGATCTTTTGATCTCCATGCCCTTGATCTCTCTGTCCATAAATTCTGCATTCTGTGTGCTTCTCTTTCAATTCATCTGGCAAAAGGGTTTAAGCTTGCGCTTTCAAATGTGTGACTTCTGACTTTAAGATTGTTTTAAATACCTGAGGTTCATAAAACTTTGGAATTTTGCTTTGCCAGCCAAGGGAGAACAGTACAATACAATTAAATTCCCATTAAAGGTCTAAATGTTACTGCTGTGCTGCTGCTTCTGGTAAATATGTTGTAGAGATACCAATCTGATAATGGTTCAAATACCTCTCCTGTTGTTATGTGGCTCTGCTGAACTGGTTTGAGTTGGGCTATATTGACAAATCTGTCTCTTGCCATGTGTTAGTTAGATAGAGAAATTCTTTTTAAAAATTCCCAGGGTGACAGGTGCTGAATGTGGTGATGATGCAAATAAAATAAGTCATCATAATTTATAGACAATTATTAAAATTCCTGTACACAAGTATTTACAACACATTGTAAAATGTATTGTAAACTTCAACTTACAGTCTAGAAGTGAAAGGTTTCCTGCAATCTGTAACCAATCTTTGGACTTTAATACAAAACACATGCTGTCAGGCTGAGTCAATGAAATTAAATTCTCGATCAATTACATCCTGTTGGGGGTTGGTTCGCATATTTGGCTGTGCAGGCATGGGTTTATGACACAGAATAACGCCAGCAGTGCAGATTCAATTCCCACATTGGCTGAGATCATCCTGAGGAGTCACCTTCTCAACCTCACCCCTTGCCTAAGGCATGCTACCCTCAGCTTAAACTATTACTGTCTAATGAGAGGCAAACCCAATGGTCCTTTAGCGACTTTAGTTGATAAAATTTATATAGTTGGGGATTGGGCTCCTTCGTTGTCCAGATATTCTATTTGTGGAATGATGCTGGCAATTGCCTTTTCATCCAATGGACTTCTCTTTCTATTTTAATCGAAACAGCAGATTTAGGTGTCTCAGCTCCAGGCAATGGAATCTTAAATTCTGACGGCCAGGTATATGTTGATAACTCCTCCCTTTTCCCCGAACACGTTGGCTTTATAGTTACAAGACTTGCTCTGAAAACAAATGTGTCTCAGCAACATTCCAGCTGATGGTGATTCAGGACACGTCAGATCCCAGAGTAAAAACCACCTTGATAGACTAAAAGTTTTATTTTTTCAATATGGTTATGATTGTGGCCAGTCACTGAACATACTGACATGAGGGTGCTAATGTACATTTAACAAAGGAATGCCGGATTATTGCACAAAACAGAAAACTATAAATATCAGACAATTTAGAACCAACTTAACATAAATATGAAAAAGTTTCAACTTTCTTTTTGCTCTCAGCAATATCCCTTATAGTCACTCAACCCCAGTGAAGCATCAATCTTTCCAGCTCAGATTGCCTGGACTTCTTTCAGTACTGACAATCAGGAGATTTCTACAATTTTTTTTAAAAAGGCAAACAGCCCATCTAGTAAAAAGACTTTTACTTAGTTTGTTTTTCTGTTTTGGTTTGTGGGCTTAAATCTGGAAAGAGATGTTTTAGGAATCCACATTGATGCCACCCGAAGGTCGCAGGAACAGCACCTCATATTTCTCTTGGGAACCCTGCAGCCCAATGGTATCAATGTGGGCTTCACAAGCTTCAAAATCTACCCTCCCCCGACACGTCCCAAAATCAGGCCAGCTCGCCCCCAACCTCCCTAACCTGTCCTTCCATCCACCTGAAAACCACTCCCACCTAAAGCCCCACCCTCACCTCCTACTACCAGCCTCATCCAGCCCCCCCTTGACCTGTCTGTCCTCCCTGGACTGGCCTATCCCTTCCCTAACTCCCCACCTACACTCACCTTTACTGGCTCCTTCCCCCCCCTTTGATCTGTTTGTCTCCTCCCCACCTGCCTGCTCGTTTATCCATCCTCTATCAGCCTCCCCCCTCTCTGTATTTATTTCAGATACCCCTTCCCCTCCCCCATTTCTAAAGAAGGGTCCAGACCCGAAATGTCAGCCTTCCTCCTCCTCTGATATTGCTTGGCCTGCTGTGTTCATCCAGCTCTACACCTTGTTATCAACAATTGTTGACAGATGTTTTTAGAAGCAATAAGATGGAGGATGGGAAAAAGTTCTGGCTGTAAGAGCTGCTCCTTTTTTGAGGTATTTTCAGCATTGGAGCTGATTTCCTCAAATTCTAGAAGCAGTAATTACTGTTTTATAAGCTGTTGCAGTGTTTTGGAAATTTGGGGAAAAAGCATCAAAACAATGGCACTTTAAAAAGGAGGAAGACTGACAAAAGCAGTGACCATGTGGAAAGTGAATCAAATGGTGTAAGACCCAGCAGTGAATGTGCACAGCTGACTGTTTGATTTCAAGTTTCTCTGGACATTGGAGTTCATCTAAGAAAAATTAACAAACAGTGAAACTCACAGCTGACCTTTGAGAAACCTCTATGGGAGAGCTCACAGCAGGGGAGCAGCTAAGTGATGTTTTAAAGTGGGGTATTTTTTTGGAAATCTACAACAGTGAGTAGAGTGGGTTCCTTTTTGATTATACATTTTATTCAAATCTGTCCCTTGATTAAACTTTAAAAATGTAAACATAGGTTAGCTTGAAAAGCAGTGTTTTTTAGAACAGTAAGACTGTGCTAGTTCCTGGGTCTGTAGGTTGCTAAGGTGCAAAGATGGTGGAGTAATGTGCTCTTCCTGATGGATGTGGGAGATAGGGAGTATTTCCATGCCAAAGATGATTATGTCTGCCAGAAGTGTGTTTTGTTGCAAATCCCATTGGATTGCATGGATTGGTTGGAGCAGCAGTTACAGGCAATAAGGAATTTACAGGAGTTAAGGGCTGTGATGGATGGCAGTTGCAGGGAAGGAAGTAAATCATAGATACATTCAGGTAGCTGGGTTACGTCTAGGGAAGGTAGGAGAAGGAGGCAGGTAATGCTGGAGTGTCCTGAGGCTATCCCCATCTCAAACAAGTATGCTGTTTTCGAAAATGTAGGGGGTGATGGACCCTCAAGGGAATTAAGCACAGATAGCCAAATTTTTTGTACTGAGACTGGCTCTAATGTAATGAGGGTCATGTCAGGTTCCGTGCGATCAGTTGTGATAGGGGACTCTCTAGTCAGCTACCCTAGGGAAATAAGGCAGGACAGGTGACTGAGCTGTCAGTAGGGGAACACATAGGGCCCAGTGACCATAATTCTATTAGTTTAAAATAGTGATGGAAGGATAGACCAGATCTAAAAGTTAAAATTATAAATTTGGGGAAGGCTAATTTTGAAGGTATTAGACAAGAACCTTCAAAAGTTGATTGGGGGTGAACATTTACAGGTAAAGGGACAGCTGGAAAATGAGAATCCTCCAAAAATGAGATTTTGATAGTCCAGACTTAGTATGTTCTTGTTAGAGTGAAGGGCAAGGCTGGTAAATGTAGGATTTAATACACTTGACAGGACATAGCAGTAGTGTTGTTGGGCTATTAACCTTGCAGCGTAATGCTTTATTACCTACAGGACACTATAACAGATCCAGCCAGCTGTGTTAACCTATGAATGGCCTTTCTGCCACCGCGAACAAAACCCTAGCTGGTTATTCAAAAGGATAGACTGAATAGGCAGCAAAACATTGCTGTATGTTGCCAGCCTGGAAAGATTTAGTGAATAGGAAAGATTGGATAGACTGAGGCAATTCTTTCCACAACAGAGTTAAATCTCTTTTGACCTCTAGAGGTGTATTAAATTAGGAAGGGCCTCTAATGAATGGATGGGAAGGATCTATTTCCATTAGCAAAGGGGCCACTAACCAGAGCACCAGACTAAAAGTAAATAGTGGAAGGATTGTGGTAAAAGGGGTTACTGAAGTATTTTTGCCCAGAGGATACTAGGGGTCAGGAAGTCACTGCCTGAAAGGAAGGGCTATGGAGTAAGAGTGGGAAAGTAGAATTTGATTGGATGGCTCGTTATGGGCTTATCAGATTCTATAGGCTGACTGTTCTCTTTCTGTGCCAAAATATCCAAATGATTCCAGGTGAAAGATCATGTGGAGGCTGCGCAAGAGTTGGATGTAACAAAGCACATGGACCTCAGTACTGCCAGACCCTGGAGATGTTAATTTTTGCCCATCAACACAGTGTAGGCCTTGCACTCTCTGATCCAAACCTAACCAGGGCAGAACCTCAGGGGATAGGAGTCTGCCAGTGGGGGCCTGGAGCAATGTGTCTGGCAAGGGCCTTGGGACTCTAGTTCTCTTGGTCCACAAGGAATTGAAGAAAGGAATGGACGTTACTCTTCAGACCTGATCCCTGATGTGGCTGGTTTGACCTGCTTAGAATTACATCGACACCCAGCTACAGTTACAGTCAAATCATGATGGAATCATTGCACCTGGAAACTCAATATTTAAGGAAGGACCTCAATGGCTTCAGGTAGTTTCCCTCTTGCCCACTCAAAAACAAAACTAACTAGGAGATAGCAAGAACTGCGGACGCTGGAGACAGAGTCAGCACAGTGTGGAGCTGGAGGAACACAGCAAGCAGGGCAGCAGAGGAACAGGAGAGTCGACGTTTCAGGTTGGGACCCAACATTCAGACGGTTAGTTCACATGAACAATATGCAGATATTAGGACAGGTGATTTTAAGAAGCATCTTGAAAGAGGAATGAAAGGAAGAGGTGAAGAAGTTTAAGGAGGGAATTCTGGAGCTTGTGGCCCAATCAGTTGAAGTCACAGCCAAACAACAGTGCAACAACTAGAAATTGGACATTCTTGTCACCAAAAGTGGAGGAATGCAAAGACCGCTGACATTAATAGATGAAAAGAACAAAGCGACAGAGAGGTCTGAAACAATGGTGCAAACTTTAAAATGAAGGCACCACTAGATCATCAGCCAACCATAGTCAGTGAACAGAAGAGTGATGGCTAACCACAGTTTGCTGTGAGACGGGATATAAAATTAAATTAAATTCCCTACAGCGTGGAAACAGGCCCTTTAGCCCATTAAGTCCACACTGCCCCTTGATATATCCCACCCAGACCTAACCCCCATAACCCACACACGCTTGAATACTACAGGCAATTTAGCATGGCTAATCCACCTAGCATGCACATTTTTGGACTGTGGGAGGAAACCCACGCAGACACAGGGAGAATGTGCAAACTCAGCACAGACTGTCACCCGAGGCTGGAATTGAAACCCGGTCTCTGGTGCTGGGAGGCTGCAGTGCTAACCACTGAGCCACCGTGCCACAGATATGGGTGGCTGAGTTCCGGATGAACTCAGTCTACAGATGGTCAGAGGTGATTGGTCAGGAAAGTATTATCAAGTTTAAAGGCAGTTGTTATGAACTACACAGAAACAGGTAATCCAGGGGCCATTGGTAGATTGATTTCAGAAAAAGGAAAGCCATCTTAGTGTTATGCCTCATTGGGGTAGCTCCAATACTCCAAGAAAATCTCACTAGTGAAAGATTTTGAAAAGTAAACAAAATTCCCCATAGACCCGTTTCTGCACTTAATAAGAATGATTTATATATTACAAATGAATAGATTCTATTTACAAATAAATAACTGTTGACATTTAACTCTACCAATTAAAACTCTAAAGCCCTTAATAACTCTCCCTCTATATACATACACATAGACAGCGAGGAAAAAAAACACGGGTGTTACAAATGGAGGGAAAGACCCCAGTCAGCATTTCAGTGGTCTTGTCCAGAGGGTTTGCTCAGATAATCCAGTTGTTGAACAGTTTACTGCTTCTCAATCTTCCCCTTCCAGTTTCAGTGTGACTGGTTCATTCTTATAAAGGTCTTTGATTTATTAGTGAAAATTCACAGCTTAAAAATGGAAAGGAGAAATAAGATGGCTATCCTGAGGCTTGAGATACTTTTTATTGTAGAGAGGAGATAGCTTCTACCAAAACGTTCATACCCACAAACTGTTCTGCCATCTGGGAGCCAATCATACAGTTGATGGGAGGCAGAAAACCTTTGTCATAGATAAATGGTCACTAGTGCACAGACTAATCTGCTACTTGTTGCCAGTCAATGCCCATTTGTACACAACCCTTGGTTCCAGTTTGTCTAAAAACTAGTCTTCCACTACTGCTTGACCAAATAGCTGTGTAAACACTACCAACAATAAGTGTCAGGTTATGGAGTCATAGAGATGTACAGCGCAGGAACAGACCCTTCAGCCCAACTTGTACATGCTAACTATATAGCTTAAATTAATCTGGTCCCATTTGCCAGCGTTTGACCCACATTGTCTAAACCGTTCCTATTCATACACCCATCTGGATTCCCTTGAAATGTTGTAATTGTACCAGCCTCCAACACTTCCTCTGGCAACTCAATCCATATATACACCATCCTCTGTGTGAAAAAGTTGCCCTTTAGGTCCCTTTAAATTGTTCCCCTCTCATCTGAAACCTATGCCTCCTAGCTTTGGACTCACTCAACATTGGGAAAGACCTTGGCTATTTACCCTATCCATGTCCCTCATGATTTTATGAACTCTATAAGATCACCCCTTTGATGCTTCAGAGAAAATAGTCCCAGCCTATTCAGGGTGTCACTATAGCTCAAACCCTCCAAACCTGGCAACATCCTTGTAAATCCTTTCTGAACCTTTTTATCCGTCCTATAGCAGGGAGACCAGAATTGCACGCAGTATTCCAATAGTGGCTGAACCAAAGTCCTGTACAGCTGCAACATGACCTTCCTACTCCTATACTTGATGTACTGATCAATAAAGGCAAGCATACCAAACGCCTTCTTCACTGTCCTATCTACCTGCAACTCCACTTGCAAGGAACTATGAACCCACACTCCAAGGTCTTTTTGTTCAGGAACACACCTCAGGACCTTACCATTAAGTGTATACTGATTTGCCTTTCCAGAATGCAGCACCTCACATTTATCTAAATTAAACACCATTTGCCACTCCTCAGCCCATTGGCCCAACTGAAAAAGATCCCGTTGTACTCTGATGTAATCTCTTTGCTGTCCACTGCACCTCCAATTTTGGTGTCTTCTGCAATCTTATTAACCATACCTCCTATGTTCACATCCATATCTTTTAAATAAATGATGAAAAGTAGTGGACCCAGCACCGATCCTTGTGGCGCACTGCTGGTCGCAGGCCTCCAATCTGAAAGTCAATCCTCTACCTTCCAGCCAGTTCAATATCCAGATGGCCAGCTCTCCCTGTATTCTGTGTGATTTAACCTTGCTAACCAGTTTACCACACAGAATGTTGTTGAATACCTTACTGAAGTCCAGAAAGATCACGTACACCATTTTGCCCTCATCAATCCTCTTTGTTACCTCTTCAAAAAACTCAGTCAAGTTAATGAGATACGATTTCCCATGCAGAAAGCCATGTTGACTATCCCTAATCAGTTCTTGCCTTTCCAAATACACAAGTAAATCCTGTCCCTCAGGATTCCTTCCAACAACATGCCCACCACCGATGTCAGGCTCACTGGTTATAGTTCCCTGGTTTTTCCTTACCACCTTTCCTAAATACTGGCACCGCGTGAGCCAACCTGCAGTCTTCCAAGCACCTCGCCTGTGGCTATCGATGATACAAATATCTCAGCAAGGGGCCCAGCAATCTCTACCCTAGCTTCTCAAGTTCTGGGGTACAGCTGATGATACATTTTAAGTCGTCCAGCACCACTTCCTGTGTAATATGGATATTTTTCAAGATGTTGCTGTTTATTTCCCCATGTTCTATATCTTCCATATCCTTCTCCACAGTAAACACTGATGCAAAATACTTGTTTAGTATCTCCCCCATCTCCTGTGGTTCCACACATTGGCAACCTTGCTGATCTTTAAGAGGCCCTATTCTCTCCTTTGTTACCCTTTTGTCCTTAATGTGTTTGTGGAACTCCTTCGGATTCTCCTTAACCCTATTTGCCAACTTCCCTTTGCACCCCATAATCTCCGAGTACCTCTAGGTATTCTAATAACTGTATAAAGAGATTGTTGTCACTTTTTAAAATTTGAATTCCTGTTGCCACCACTATTCAAGTTGCAATACATAACCTCTGTGAGCAACATCCACAGCTTTTATATTTAGTTTAAATCTTCCCACGTAAATATATCTGATCCACAAAGTTCCTTAAAGACAATGTACTCCAGTTGAGAACAATTTGGCAAACTAGCCTATTTTGTGCTATGATTAGTCCATTCAGCAAACCGACTCTTCTTCAGAACAGACGTGTTAATGCCACAGGTTGGACAGACCCCTAATCTGGACCTAATCCCCTTGCTAGGCAGCTAAACTCTGTTTGGCACCTTTTCCACTACTTCCCTGTGAGGATGTGATGGTTCAGCACAGCAGAGATGTGATCTGCTATCAGTCAAGGCCACTATGCATTGGCCCAGTCCCAATGTTGGTGAGGTTATTCATGATTGAAGGAAAAAGGCTGGAGTTGGACAAGTTCCAGAATGTGGACAGCTATTAACATTTGTGGGTGGTCATGATGTCAGCTATGGCAGTGTTGGCCAGGAGAGGGGCCGATTGTTGTGTACCAGGTATATGGACATGCAGTACTTGTATACATTCAGCTGAATGCTTGAACACTCACATACATGTACATATGCATGTACACATGCATTTCTGTCTAGAGATTGCAGGAAACTGATCAGCCTGTCACTCAGCACAGATCTGTGAATTAACTTGACCCATACAAATTTAGAATATCCCTACTATTAAAGGAACATTCTCCCTCGTCCCTTCTACCATACATCCCCAGACAGCTGAATATGGACTTAATGTACTAAGGTTAAATTCTCCAGTCACACACATTCTTGATAGTTTTAATCCTAATATTAGATGGTACCGCCATGGAAATAATGTTCTAAATTTGAGACTAGCTGCCTAATGCATGTTTAATTTTAATCGGTGTAGATTGTGTGCTACAGTTTCACTGTTAATATGTACTGAGATCCTTAACCACTTTAATTCCTAACCCAGTGCTGTGAATAGGGCTCCCACAATCAGCATGTGACTCCTCAGTGTGAAATATCCTTTTTGTCTTTAACAGAAACAAGTGAATTTGGAGATTCCGATAGAGGTGTCTGTGGTGAACGAGGTGAAGTCCCAGCCAAGTGTCACTGTCTCCAAGGATTTGGCTGATGGGAATCTGACAAATTTTGATCCTCAGCCAGTAGGAATTCCAGAAAGAACACCTGTGCAGAGCAAAGATTCGGAACAAGACAGGACTCCTTCCAAAGATACGTGGGAAATCTCAACTGCAGGCTCCAGAGATCGACTGGAAGAGCAATCAGACAATGAGCTTGTTTTGAAGGAAGTGGGGGAAAAAGAATCTGTTTTCCTGAAAGGCCCACAGTTGTTTGCTCAAAGTGAGAATTCACTGGAAGAAGATACCCCAGACCTAATGGAGAAAACGGGGGGAAATGTCTTTGCTACCAGCAATGGGTCTTTGGTCAATTCTGACTATTCATATCAAAGTCACGAAAATGGAACCCATTTGCTTCCACACAATCAGAATGCACCCACACTGATTAATTCAGGGTCACCTGTTTCAGTCACTCCAACATCTGGGATTGACGGTGGTAATGATGTCACCATTCATGCAACAAAGGTTTCTGTCATTCAACACACCGATGTAGATGATCATGACACTCCAACTCATGGTGAACCATTTTTTTCAAAGACACAGCACGATGAAGATTGGACCCATTCCACAAAACTAGCCACCATAAAGAGAGAAGCCAACTTTGACCTTCGGACTTACCATGTGGAGAAAAAGCCTACAAGACTTTTTTCTGATGTTGAAGAAGAAAAATATAAGGCAGTAGTGATTCAAGGAACAGTTGATGATGAAATGCTTACAAAAGAGAGAAGAGAGGTTATTAGAAACCAAGCTATGAAGAAAAATGCCACTATTGCTGAGAAATGGGCATCGGCAGAGCAACTGAATATGGAGGAGAAACCATCTCTTGCAGATTCCATGCAGAAACAAGATGAAATGAAGATACCTTCAACTGAAACCAATGCATCGCCCTTCTCACCCTCCACAGCTCATTCTGAAGGTATCAACACTGAACAAATAAACTTCACTGCTGCTCGGCAGCAGTTCCTTGAGATGGAGAAGTCTCAGCCAGAAGTACCGATGAGCCCGAGACCATCTACTCAAACCTCCAGGATCTTGAATCAATCTTCCACGCTGTCTGCATCAATGCATTCTCTTCACTACAAGGTGGACACAAGTCCAGGGGTCGCTGTACAGGCTGTTAGAGTTGAATGCCTCCCTGATGAAGAAAAGGAGTTCCTGGAGAAGCCTTTCCCTAAAAGCAATGGCACCTTCATTGCTGAAAAAGCAACTGTGGAAAATGGTGACGGTGGAATTTTTGGCAAGAATCAGCAAACTCTGCCTGTCTGCTCATCAATAGAAGACCTTGACTCTGGACTGGGGGAGATGCCCAATGACTGCAGCTATGGGTATACAAGTGATAGTGGGGCATCAACTGAAATACCGAACACAGGAACTAATAACAGTTGTGCTGCTTTGGAATCCCCAGAACTGAAACGTGTGTCTGAAACACCCATTCAGAGGGAAATTCGATTGGCCGTGGAGAGGGAAGAGAGCCTTCGTAAGGAGCGAGGAATTAAGAAGTCTGGCAGCTCTGAAGAAATGGTGGAAATCAGGGCCAAGCCTCTGTTATCGCAGCTGCCTCCAACATCTCCTTTCTCAAAATCTAAAGACAAAAACCGAATGGTTTTTTTTGTTCAGAGAGAAATCGAAATGGACTCGAAGAGGGAAGAGAAGTTGAAGGAAGAGGGTAAAGTCCAGGGATTGTATGATAGAGGAACGCCAGAAGAAGTGGAAAAGCGCAAAAAGGTTTTTGAACAACAAATAGATCATGTGCCTGTTGTACCACAGCAGAGCCGGCACCCAAAGGCAACCAGTTCTGCTTCACAGCATTCTGTCGCTGTACACAGCCTTCCTGTGGAAGACAGCACAATCCAAGGTGATTCAACAGAATATAAAGTAATCTTGCGGGAATATCCAGACTATCAGCTGAATAGTAAAAGCAATTCCAAGACCAACAGTTCAAAGATGGATCCAGCTTCACACAGCACAGTGACAAGTCTGGCGGAAAACTGGCCCACACTCAGTGAAGAGCCCTACATCTTGCGACCACTAAAGTCCCAGACCACTTTCCTGATAGAGAAGGAAATTGAGGAAGAACAGCGTCGGGAAGAGGAGCTGCGGGCTCAGAGGCAGAGGTGGCAGCCTGTTGGGAATCTTGACTCGAGTAAGTGTATTGTGCCAGATGTTGAAATTTTCAGTATTCACTATCACTGCCCAACTGAAACAGATAGTAGTTCCAGGAGTCCACAAACGGCCAGGATAACACAGAAATCCAGAAATTGCTGTCAGTGCTTCAACACTTCTCCAGGTTGTCTTCAGCGATACCCACTTCTCCAATCCTATTGGTTTCAATGTCATGAACAAAGTACAAAGTAATTATTGCTGAAACATCTCCTTGCCACAAAAGGCATACATTTGTGAGATGTCAAATTTCTTTGTAGTAACAAAATCTTTATTCTAGAACTTCCTAATTTTCATTTTAGTTTATATCTAATTCCAATCATCATAGTTATTTGCTGTCTGAAAATTTGAAGTAAAAGCGAAGAATTTTAAATACTTCAAACTTCCAGGTATGCAAATCCTTCAGTACTATTGCTATTTACCTACCTACTGAGGCATCCTCAAGAGATCCCCTCCACTCAGTACCGGATTTAAACTGTAGAGTGGAAAGAGGAAATTCCCTTTGAGGAGCTTGCTACAATTGAGATCAGCATTGCATGTTCTTGCTTCACCACTGACTGTGAAATCCAGCCCAGGGAGTACTTATCTGCTGCCTCCAACTGTTTCAGCTCATACTAACCTTTAATGAAGACAGAATCTGTTGATGTGAAAAATGTGTTTTTAATTTTAAGAGTACACTGTCTCACTATTCAATATGCTTCAGTGCTCTGTAATAAGATTACATTAGATTCCCTACAGTGTGGAAACAAGTCCTTTGGCCCAACAAGTCCACACCACCCCTTGGAGCATCCCACCCAGACCCATCCCCCTATAAGCCACACACCCCTGAACACTATGGGCAATTTAGCATGGCTGATCCACCTAGACTACACATCTTTGGACTGTGGGAGGAAGCCAGAGCACCCAGAGGAAACCCACACAGACACAGGGAGAATGTGAAAACTCCGCACAGACAGTTACCCGAGGCTGGAATCGAACCGGGGTCCCTAGTGCTGTGAGGCTGTAGTGCTAACCACTGAGACACCATGCCGCCCAGTAAACATTCTTGTGTGTTAGAATGTAAGGAAAGTTTTTCTGAGTAGTATCAATGCATTTAAAGGGAAGCTGGATGAGCACATGAGCAGAAGTGCAAAGAAAGATGTGCTGATAGAGTGAGAGGAGTCTTATGTGAAGCATCAGTGCTGCTTGGGACAATTGGCCTGTAGTTTGCAGACACCATATGGAGCACTGTAGTACCCGGAGACTTTGCTCAAATTGTCCATGATTTATTCTGAGGTGTCCCAGGAATTGCAAATAGTTTTCTTAACTGACAATGATCCAGGTTGTAATTTTGATTGGAGCATAGAAGGCCCAAAGTTTCATTAGAACCTGACTGTCTCTCCTCCTTGT
The DNA here is from genome assembly GCF_030684315.1 of Stegostoma tigrinum. NCBI lineage: Eukaryota > Metazoa > Chordata > Chondrichthyes > Orectolobiformes > Stegostomatidae > Stegostoma > Stegostoma tigrinum. The sequence continues at coordinate 45,130,861 of NC_081383.1, forward strand.
CTGTTCTTTCTCACCCACATGGACCACATATTCTGATGGCCAAAACAATGCTGACTGGAGCTATACATCTGGTGTGTGCAGAATCCCCAGTGCAGCTGACTCCATGGGAACTGTCTGGGCAAGTGCATTTTCCATAGGGCTAAATCCCTTGCGTCTGGCACCCTTTGTGAAATCCTGTTAAAGTCAGAGAATTTGGAAAGTTCCAACTCGTTTAAATTTTATAGTTACCGAGGGAAGGTTAGAGGATTAAGAACCCACCCCAACTCCTGGGTTGACCATCAAGCTGAATGATGCTCCTTAGTGACCCCAACAACTCATCCATTTATTTGGCTGCAGCCCCACCCCAAAAACTGGTTCCCCCTCACCCACCTCCCACTTCCTACACCACACCACCCCCCAAAAAAACGTATGTATATATCCTTTCACACTGGATATTACCATATGCTGGATGCCTTAAACTTCAAAATGCAGCACTTGGTGCTGTACAAGGGGATGTGGTTTCTACACCAAATCTCTCTGCTGCTGGATTTGGGGTTTTCTGGACAGGTTCATAACTGGATGTCCCTGTCCAGGAATCTCCAATTTGGCAGGCACTCAAAGGTGAGTGGATAATTTTTAATCACGTCAGGGTTGGAAATAGGGTTTCAGATGCTGATTTGAAATGCTTGGTTCTTGATCCCACCCCAGTTCCAAGTCTCCCTTAACTCTGAACCCATGTCCCAGAGCATTAGTCTGGGACTCTGCATTGCTAGTGTAGACTCACTATCACTACACCCACTGCCTTCCCCATATCTCAGGGAGCCCTTTCCACCTCAGTGCACCATATCATGTCTTGAGTCAGAAGTTGACATTCCTTGTGGAATGGGAGACCTTCAATGTTCACTACACTCAGCAACTATATTCACCTCTGCTGCACACTAAGAAATTCTCCAGGATCAAGGTATTTTCTTTTTCCACCTTTTTTAAACTTCAAGAGGACACAATGTTCAGTCATGTTCCCCTTGAGTGAACAATAAATTCATTGCAATATCTGTTTGATTTCCAATCTCATATTTTAAAGGCTCTTTGCACACATGAGACACGCCTCTGGGTGTCCAGTGCTGTTGGTGTTCAGAATTTTAAATTTACCACTCGCCTTACAGGAAACCATTTACTCCTCGTTTGTGATCATCAACTCAGTCTTGAAGGACGAAATGTTAATTGAAAGAACTGAGTGGGTTCAGGTTCCAAAAGGGAAGTCTGTTTTGTACATCTGCCTGCGGGCTGTCTGTTTCTAACTTTATCTGAGGTATCTTCTTCGCTGTTAAGTATTTGGTAGTTTCAGGAGGTGAACGTGTGCACAGATCGCATCGACCCCTGCACGTGCTGGTAAACCACACAAATGGATCCCACCTACCCCCAAAAGAGCCTTTCTCCAGAGTGCCTGATACTCACTCCCAATGCCAAACCACTTCTCACCTCATCACAAATCACCAGTGCCCACCATCACCTGTCCCCCCCCCTCCGATCTCCTCTTTCATTCAGCACTGGTTTAATATGTTTCCTCCTTCCTTTGAGATAGCGGTTGTTGATACTGAAATAACACGGTGTGAAGCTGGATGAACACGGCAGGTCAAGCAGCATCAGATGAGCAGGAAGGCTGACGCTTCGGGTATAGACCCTTCTTCAGAAAAATGTTGATACTTGTGTCCTTCTTAATAATTCCCTAAAATCTGGTAGACTTGCTGCAGAGGTACAGCTCTGCCACATGGACAGGCTTGACTTTTTTCCCTAGTTTTCCATTTTTTTTTCATTTTGAGTATGATGCAAGTGTCAGTGCTAGGTTATGAGATGATTTTTAAAGTTTTGCTTTGGAAACCAATACTTGGACATATTCTACATCTCGACCGTGTCACTCTTCTTTTTAGTGCTAATACTCTAATTGGACAGGAGTCAGGTTTGGTGCAGACTTGTCTTCAGGAGGTTTGAAATCTCCCTACCCGGGCAGTGGCATTGGCAGATGGCAGGGCCTGGTGCCTGCCAATACCATCCTCCGTTTGAAAATCCTGGTGTTTTCACAGTTGTCAGGATCCACAGATAACCTCTGGAAATGGAACCTTTAAATGGTTCCCCACCCAATTTTGATCCTGCTGGCAATTGAAACTCCTGTCCTTTGTGTATATGGGTGAGAATGTACAAATGTATGGGCTGGATGTATGTGCATGTGCGTATCTGCGATGGCTGTATGTTTTGTATGTAATTATTTCATGTTGCTGTATGTTCACTTAAGGCGATACTTTAACCTGTCTGCAGCTTCCACACCGGATAGCCTGAATTCTACAGTTAATCTAATGTCTCCTGGACAGCCTACAATTGCTGGGACTTCAAATGGTGATCGAACAAAAGGCCTCACAGAAACAATTCCAAAACAAGAAAGGCAAAAAGGGAAACCATGGGAAAGAAAGGACGACACTTCGGTAAAGTTAAAAGTTTAAGTAAAACTTTGCAGATGCATTCTAACCTGATAAGGTGTTAATGAGCTTGTTAACAATTTGATGGGTGTATTTCTGGCATCAGTCAATGTTGGAAGACTTTGTCGTTATGGGTGTACGTTAAGTCTGGAGGACTGTTTCCTTCAAACTAGAAGTAGCTGATGATTGTAAAGAAGCAGTTAATTAATGGTAACACTATAACTTCTTTATTCCTCCAAAGTCTCAACATTTTCAACCCTTTTAAATAGATAATGATACTCATTTGAAATGCTGCTGCAGGCACAATGGGTTGAATAACCATCTTCTGTGCTTTAACAATTCTATGAAAACATAATAATGGCTTAAAACAAGCATTAGGAGGAGGCTGTCAGCCCTTAAAGCTTGTTCCAGCATTCAGTAAGGTCATGGCTAAACCGTGACTGATCTTTCCGTATGCCCACCCTCTGCCCCATATCTATTTAATATCTTTAGTTAACAAAAGTCTATCGATCCCAGATTTAAAATTAACAAATGATCCAGCACTGAGTGCTGGCTTCAGAAGAGCGTTCCATATTTCTACCACCCAATTTTACTCCTGGAGAAGATTTTCTACGATTTACTGCCCTTGATTCCCAAATAGTTTTTTCTGTATTTTGTGTTTCCTTTCATGTTTTGAAACCATGCGTCAAATCACCATGAAAGCTTCAAAACTTCAAGCAATTTAACTTAGCTTGTGTAATCTATCCTCTCAGCACAACTTTTGGAATCCAAATATCATTCCAGTTAATCTTTATCTCCCTCCATCCAAGGCCACTGGATGCTTCCTAGATGTCCAGAACTGTTTAAGATAACTTCAATTGTGGTCAAACCATGGTTTATTATTGCTGCACCAATACCCACAACTGTTTTAGTTCTCTTGATTTAAAGCCCAGTGTTCCCAGGATAGTCTTTCTGATTGTCATCTGTTAAATTAATCCATGACAATTTAATGAACTGAGAACCTGGAACTCCAAGGCTTTTAGACTTCTATTCTGAAAGTCTCCCATGGATCCAAAGTGAATGACCTCACATTGAAATCCATTTGCCAGTTTGTGCCCAATTACTTAAACCATCAATAACTGTCCGTAACTTTATTCTCTCACCTATGTTGTTTACAATTGCAATTGGTTCATCAACAAATTTGTAAATTTATCTATCCTACTTGTTCATAAAAACAGTGAACAGTTGCGGGTCTTCCTCAGAATCTCGGACACCCACATCCTATTGATTCGAATGCCCACCCATTATCTCTAGTACCTGTCTCCTTCTGCCAAGCCAACCTCCTAAACGGCTCTATAAGAATTCTGACCCTGACTGGGCACATACATGAGAATAATAGCTTTGATTATAATGTCTTACATGAATAATCTGCTATCTTCATTTTGAAGGATAGGCCCTTGATTATGAATCAAAGGGTTATTGGCGTCTGTAGGATTGTAGCCCTCTATGAGATCTTTAGAAAGGGAAGAAAAGGGGAAGAGGGTTTAGAAAAACCTTCCTCACTGTCCTCTTTCCCATCCCCTTTACCCTTTCAATTGAACACCCTGTCTGTCTACCAGAAGTAAAATGGGCCTGAAATGTAGGATAATAGAGTGTGGAGCTGGATAAACACAGCAGGCCAAGCAGCATCTCAGGAGCACAAAAGCTGACGTTTCCGGCCTAGGTGAAGGGTCTAGGCCCGAAACGTAAGCTTTTGTGCTCCTGAGACGCTGCTTGGCCTGCTCTGTTCATCCAGTTCCACACTTAGTTATCTGGGCCTGAAATGTAACCTGGTACTGATGTTTTCAAGTGTAAAGTCCAATATTCTGCGCAGCATCTACCAGCATCATCTACAGCTCTTGTGAAAATGAGCAGGGCATTCTGAATGGGGCTGCAACCTTATACGATAGCGGAGGTCAGTGATTCAACTGAGACAGCAGAATCTCATCAGACCTTGGAGACAGCTATGAAGTAAATAAATTGTAGTCAGGTATGAAAATACAAAACTGAAGTCAGGCATCAGGAGTTGCTCTTTGTTTGATCTTGTGATAATTCATTGTAGTGGCATCCTCAAATTTCTCATACAAGCTTTGTTTTCAACTCCAGTATGCTGGTATCGAGGCTTCTGATGACGTCAACATTGAGGTAGTTACCCTTTGTTACTGCCAAGCCTGCTGTCTACCTGCCTGCATTATACCATAAGCATAGCCGAGTATCTAATCAGTGTTACTAACTGCTTGGCTGCTGCATTGTGATAACTTCGAGAAGGAGGTGGTCTTGAAATACTGAGTTGCTTTGTTACTAATATTGCTATGTTTACTAAACCACTTGCAATTACAATTGTGAGATAAACAAAGTGTGGAGCTGGATGAACACAGCAGGCCAAGCAGCATCTTAGGAGCACAAAAGCTGACGTTTCGGGCCTAGACCCTTCATCAGAAAAGGGGGAAGGGGAGAGAGTTCTGAAATAACTAGGGAGAGAGTGGGAGGTGGATCGAAGATGAATAGAGGAGAAGATAGGTTGAGAGGAGGCAGACAAGTTAAAGGGGTGGGGATGGTGCCAGTAGAGCTGAGTATAGGTGGGGAAGTAGGACAGGGGTAGGTCAGTCCAGGGAGGACAGACGGGTCAAGGGGGCGGGATGAGGTTAGTAAGTAGAGAATGGAGGTGTGGCTTGAGGTGGGAGGAGGGGATAGGTTAGAGGAAGAACAGGTTAGGGAGGCGGGGACGAGCTGGGCTGGTTTTAGGATGCAGTGAGGGGAGGGGAGATTTTGAAGCTTGTGAAATCCACATTGATACCATTAGGCTGCAGGGTTCCCAGGCGGAATATGAGTTGCTGTTCCTGCAACCTTCGGGTGGCATCATTGTGGCACTGCAGGGGGCCCAGGATGGACATGTCATCTAAGGAGTGGGAGGGGGAGTTGAAATGGTTCGCGACTGGGAGGTGCGGTTGTTTGTTGCAACCAGCCCAGCTCGTCCCCTCCCCCCACTGCATCCCAAAACTAGCCCAATTCGTCCCTCTCCCCATCCCCCTCTCTGATGAAGGGTCTAGGCCCAAAACGTCAGCTTTGTGCTCCTGAGATGCTGCTTGGCCTGCTCTGTTCATCCAGCTTCACACTTTGTTATCTCAGATTCTCCAGCATCTGCAGTTCCCATTATCTCTGATTGCAATTACAATTGCATTGGTTTTGTTTTTATTTCTTCGTAGGTTATGGTGCTGCTAGGACAGCATTTTTTGCCCATTCCTTACATCTCTTGAGAAAGCTGTGGTAGGCTGCTGCTGTTCTTGGTGTGTACACCCACAATGTTGTTGGTGAGGGAGTTCCAGGACTTTAACCCAGTAATAGCATTGGAATGATGATTTAGTTCCAAGTCAGAATGATGTGCAGCTTTAGAAGGGAACTTGCATGTGGTAGATGAATCCACTGCCTTTTTCCTATTGGAAGTCTTGGGTTTGGAAGGTCATAATGAATCTAGGTAGAGAAGCAGGTGTCTGGCCATCTGTTTTTTTTTCTAACTATCATTCCCCAAAGATTAATTGTGAATGTTTGGTTGAGCTTCATCAGTTCATTAAGGGGTTAGTTTCGACAAACTGGAGTATTTACTTTGAATATTCGACATCTTTGCGATTGTGATCAGTTGTTCTTTTCTGTGATCTCTTCTTCAGTGTCTGTATATTTATTTGGACACGATAAGGAGGAGTGAAATTGATAATCTTCTGGCACTGATGGTCAACTGCCCCGTGTCTAATACTTCTTCAGGGTTATAGGAATGATCATCTTTTTGACAGCAGGTTTCTGAATGGTTGTTTTCCCCCAGTATTTCAACACTTGCTGTCATTGTTAAGTGGCTCTCCAGGGCACACTGGGCAATGTAGTTAGCATGGAGGTGGCAATAAAAGCCATGGAGGTGGCCTGGGCACTAAATGGGAAGGTGAGAGTTTGTGAGGGGGGAGACTGCTGGGCCTAACCACTTGAAATACATCTGGGATGAAGATGCAGAGAGGTAGGCCTTCTAAACAGACCACCTTGGCACAGGCTGCCCCTGTGACATCTGCAATCTGCTTCCTGGATCAATGCATTTGCTAAACATGCCTTTTAAGCCAAGGTGGGCCAGCCAAGACTGAACATTAACTGCCTTAGTCATGAAAAGCTCACCCACTGCAAACCACCCAACTATTCCCACACTACCCCAAAAACACATACAAGCACAAGCCCTCATCCAATCCCAGTCCCCTTTTATACACACTGTAACCCATCCAATTCCCCACCCTTTCACAAACACTGTAACCCATCCAACTCCCCACCCTCTCACTGTAGCCCTTCCAATTGCCCACCCTGTGCTAGGAAGTTTATCTATTCATTTTGGTGGCTTTGTATGTTGAGTGTAAGCCAGGTGTTTGATATTCCCTGAGAGTAGTCCATTAAGTGCTGGGAAGTGGGAAGCAAGAAAATGGGAATGGGTGTTGTTTTGAATTCTCTATTTTACCTTGCTGACTCTCAGTTTTTTGGCTCCAGGTGCTGGAATCTACCCGAGTAACTCGACGCCAGAGTACATTGGCACAGCGCTGGGAGGCTGGGATATTCCACAACCATCTGGAAGAATGAAGCTGGTCTTCTGATCTGAAGTGATATAATTGTAGATTAAGTAATATTTTAAAAAGCACTGCCTGCTGAATAGAAATTAAGTTCTGTCTTGCACTCTGGAGTGATTTAACTCAAGTAACTGTATATAAACCTGTATAGATGACTTGGCTGTGACCTTCAAGTTCCAAGCTTGGGCTTGTTGTCTCCGTCTTCCTTTGTACATGGCAATGCCATATTAGGGAGAACTCTTGTAGCCATGAGTGAAACAATAGGTTCGATGGTAACCAACTTTCCTCAGCAGATCCTCTTCCACCCTGGGAGTTCTCAGCTTTCTTTCTTTCTTTTGGAATAAACATATTGGTAAATGTACTTGAAATGGAAGACCTCCTGGATTCCAAGAACTGAATTACAAATGAAATCTTTGCTGATTGTTCTCAATAACTTTTTGCAGAGAAGCAAATTCCTACTTGTGTGCATTTATTTTAAAAAAAATCTCATCTATAAATCAGCATCAGTAATAAAGGTGCTTTCATTGGACAGATCCACATTGTGTCTGTGCCTGTTTGTTTGAGAGGGATAGAATGGGTAAGAAAAGGATGTAGCAAAATATCCATTATGTCCATTGATTCACTCTTATTTACCCAACTAGCAAGTTACACCTTAATTCCTCACAGATTTATCACACACAATTTTCTTTTTGTCTTTCCTTGTTGTCTCTGCTTAATTATTTTACGATTTTGTACACGTGCTGTTACCACGTCTTTAATAGTGAATTTGCCGATGACCAACATTAGTCTAACTGGCCCCTAGTTGTCCCTTTTACTTGCTGGTCTAACTAGAACAGAGTCATGCAGTTTAAAAAAAAAGTTTAATGCCAATTATCAACTAGTTACAGCTTACATTATTATGACAGACATAATTTGTAGACTTTGAGGAGGATCAGATATTGAGTCTTACAGCCTTAGAAATTCTAAGCTGTTTTACCCACAAGTCCACAGGACATTAACACATTGGATGGTGCTAATGACCCTCCTCAGTATTATCCCTTTCAGACTCCCATTCAATAGCCACCTGTATTAAACTGGGGCTCAGATAGAACATAGAACATAGAACAGTACAGCACAGAACAGGCCCTTCAGCCCACAATGTTGTGCCGACCATTGATCCTCATGTATGCACCCTCAAATTTCTGTGACCATATACATGTCCAGCAGTCTCTTAAATGACCCCAATGACCTTGCTTCCACAACTGCTGCTGGCAACGCATTCCATGCTCCCACAACTCTCTGCGTAAAGAACCTGCCTCTGACATCCCCTCTATACTTTCCTCCAAACAGCTTAAAACTATGACCCCTCGTGCTAGCCATTTCTGCCCTGGGAAATAGTCTCTGGCTATCAACTCTATCTATGCCTCTCATTATCTTGTATACCTCAATTAGGTCCCCTCTCCTCCTCCTTTTCTCCAATGAAAAGAGACCGAGCTCAGTCAACCTCTCTTCATAAGATAAGCCCTCCAGTCTAGGCAGCATCCTGGTAAACCTCCTCTGAACCCTCTCCAAAGCATCCACATCTTTCCTATAATAGGGCGCCCAGAACTGGATGCAGTATTCCAAGTGCGGTCTAACCAAAGTTTTATAGAGCTGCAACAAGATCTCACGACTCTTAAACTCAATCCCCCTGTTAATGAAAGCCAAAACACCATATGCTTTCTTAACAACCTTGTCCACTTGGGTGGCCATTTTAAGGGATCTATGTATCTGCACACCAAGATCCCTCTGTTCCTCCACGCTGCCAAGAATCCTATCCTTAATCCTGTACTCAGCTTTCAAGATGTGTATCCACGCTGCATATTTCCCAAGTTAAGTGGTTCTAAATAAAATGTGTGTCATTTCAATATTGTCTATCTCAGGCCCATTTGGTCTGCCTGTAGGGGGCCACTAATTCTTGCATATAAACATGGAAGAGAAATATATGAAGTTTACACGGCTGAAATCGAGTTTCACAGAACGTGTGATGGATGGAAGGGGCAAACATAAACCGGCAAAAGTCAAATGGAATCGCAAAACTGTGACTGAACTCATCAAATAATCTCTTTATTATCTTTTTGATAAAACATTAATATATTGGGAAAACATTAAATACATCATTATAAATACCAGGTTTGCATATAAAATACAAGTATGGGTAGGATATTAATGTACAGACATAAATCCAAGATGCAGTGGAGTAGGTCGGTTCAGCTGAAGATCCTCTGCTCAGTCCGTTCCTTTTCTTCTATTTCTCTTTTTCTCGAGTTTTTTCTCTTCTTTTCCAGATTTAACTCCATGAATAGTTCTAATCATATTCATTAATTATCCTGATTTCTTTAGAATCTGTTGTGTAACTGATCACAATACCTTGGCCTTGCCTTTGTCCCATATTTATTTTTATTAATATTTTCCTAAAACCAACACAAACTCCACGCTTCCGCCGAGCGCATGCGCAAGTGGGCATGGTGACGTCACACCGCGACGATAGTATTTCGGCTGTGTGGGAGAAGGACATGGAGGTGGGGGCGGGGCTAAGGATTTTGGAGGGGTCTATCGGCAGCTGCGGCGGGGACAGGGCTGTGAGGTCGGGGCCAAAGGCTGCGCAGACTCCGGCGGCGGTGACTGCAGGCGGCCGGCTGGGGGAGCGGGGCCAGAGCACTTTGGGGGTGGGGACAAGAACAGCATGCTGTGGGCTCTGGGGGCGGGGTCGAGGTCACGAGGACGGAGACATGGTCCATGGGGTGAAGAAGTCCCAGGGGCGGAGCAGAAGGCTGTGGGGGCGGGGACGAAGTCACGAGGACGGAGACTTGGTTCTTTGGGGGGTAAATGGCCCCAGGGGCGGAGCATAGGGCTGTGGGGGCGGGGACGAGGTCACGAGGACGGAGGCATGGTGCTGGGGGAAGAAACCTCGGGGGCGGAGCAGAGGGCTGTGGGGGCGGGGTCACGGTCTCGGGGGGCGGAGCTGAGGTTCAGGGCCTGGGAATTCCAGGCTGCCAGCTGGAGATGGTAATGTTTCCCGCGCACTATAACGGAAATTACTTTCATCTGCCTTTCCTGTGCAGCGGGAGTCATATTTATACAGGTTCTGTACAACAGTAGGGAAACGGCTGTTTATAATCTTCCTCTCTTCCCTAGAGACCCCCCCCCTTCACTACAGTGTGGTTAATTCACACCCATTTCACTGTTAGATCCAGAAATAGTGTGTCCTGGGGTAATAGGAACTGCAGATGCTGGAGAATCCGAGATAACACGGCGTGAAGCTGGTTGAACACAGCAGGCCAAGCAGCACCAGAGGAGCAGTAAAACTGACGTTTCAGGTCTGGACCCTTCCCCAGAAGGGATTTGATAGAGAGGGAGAAACTGTTCCCATTGGTGGAAAGATCGAGAGTAACCGGATGCTAATTTCACTATTTTAAATCATCCTGTTCAGAGATGTTATGACACACCTCTGGAGCAGGTGAGACTTGAACCAAGTTGGCCCCTGGTGCAGAGGTAGGGGACGCCACAGGTCTCCCCAGACCACCAATTAAAGGTGATTGCCCAAAACAGTAACAACAATGTGAGGAAAACTCTTAAGCTGCAAGTAATTTGGGCCTGGAATCCACTGAGAAAGTGATAGAGGCACGTCCACCATGGATGGGAAAAGGGAAATGGGTAAGTATCTGAAGAAAATCAATGAGGGGCCATGGAACTAAGACTCCTTGTGTTGCTGTTGCAGAAAGCCAGAGATATAAGGGACTGAATGCCCTCATCTTGTGTTATAATCATTTTATTAGATTCTTTGGAGTTGCTGTGCTGTGATGTACAGCTATGTTTCCAGATCTTTAGCTAGTCTCTGGTTTATGAATTCAGTAGTGACCATGAATCTACTCACCACAAACTGAGTAATGCCAGTCACTCGGACTAATTTACATTTTTCATATAACAATTCTTAATGTTGCTAATAAATATTATTGCTAATAATAATATGACAGCTTTAATTTTTATCTTAAACTGATTTTATTGCGTATCCCATTCTGCCAGTAATACAATCAAACTTCACAGAAGCCTGAAGTCAGCTGCACTGCTTTCAAAATGTGTGTTTCCTTCAACAATAGCTCTCGCTCCCGTTCAGAGATTTCCATTGATCACAGACACACTGGGCAAGTGATGCCCTGCCTGAGGGTTGCTTGGTTTCAACTTGCTACAACTGTACCAGACCAAATCCTGAGCACTGTGTATAGTTATGGTCATCTTACTTAAGGAAGGACATTGTCAGCAGTCTCAGAGAAGGCTCATTGGGCTGATTCTGGGGATGAAGTGGTTGTTTTCTTATGAAGAAAGATTGACTCTATTTATCAGAATTTAGAAGAATGAGAAAAGATGTTATTGAATGGAACAAAGATCCTGAGGCAGCTTGACAGGGTAGATGTTAGAGATGTTACCATTTTTGCGGAATATAGAGGTGCCAAGGCTCCCATATAAAATAGAGAACAGGAGGAATAATTTCTCTCAAAGTCTTTACTGTTTAGAAATCTCTTAGTCAGCAATAGAGGCTGGGCCATCGCATATCTTGAATCTGAGTTAATTTTTACACAGCAAGGACATGAAGTGTTGAGCAAGGGGTGACAGGAAAGTGAAGCTAATAGGAATATATTAGCTATACATTGATGAAAGACATACTCACACAAGATGATATTTTTTGGAAGTCAGTCATCCCTGCTCCAGGGATTCTTCAGGGTAGTCTCCTAAGCCCAACCAACTTCAGCTGCTCCCTCAAGACCATTTTCCACAAGGTCAGAAGTGGTGAAACTCGCTGATGATTGCACAATGTTCAGCACCATTCATGACTCCGCAGATACTGAAGCAGCCTGTGTACAAGTGCAGCAAGACCTGAGCAATATCAATGCTTGGGCTAAGAAGTGGCAAATTACATTTCACATTGCACAAATGTCAGGTAATGACCATCTCCATTTATCTTACCATCACTCCTTAACATTCAATGGCATTTCCCTTAGTCAATTCCCCACTGTCAACATTCTTAGGATGAACACTAACCACAGACTGAACAGGACTAAATATATGAAGACTGAAATGCAGGTCAGAGGCTAGGAATTCTCTCCTCCTGACTCGCCAAAGCCTCAGCACTATCTACAAGGCACAAGTCAGGATGGGATAGTCGCCATATGCCTGGATGGGTGCAACTCCAACAACACTCACGAAGCAGCTAACTGATCAACACTACATTCAGCAGCTTCAACATTCACTCCTACCATCACCAACAATGGTCAGTTATTTAACCCTCATTCTATCTCTCCTTCTCTCACTCCATCTCTCCCTGTTGCAAATCATCTGTGCCTTTCTCACTCCCCTCTCATTTCTCTCTGTCCATCTCTCTCTTCCTCACTTCATCTATCCTCCTGCACCATCGAAGAGCCATTAACTACAGGTCAGTAGTTACCTGTTACTTAGTGATAACTGTTTTAATTTACCCATACACTATGTCCCACAACAGATTTTCTTCAAAAAAAATCAAATATGCAATTGACTGAATCCAAATTAACATCTCCCATTGTTTTCTTTGGAATCTGTTGTACAAATGTATCATTCACTCACTGAAATATTTCTTGCAAATTAATTTTGAATCTCACCTTCTGTCATCAAAGGCTGCACTCTCTGGTTCTACTGATCCGGACCAATCTGTCATGATAAGCATTGTGCAGAACCTTCAAAATCTGAATAACAACTCTGAAATGACACAATCTAGACTTAATCTATATAATCATTCTTTATAACACAATCCCTCCATTCCTCAGCGTTACAGTAATTACGCTGGACTGGATAATAATTTAACTGCGGTATCTGGAGGTGTGGAATTGCCAGCTGGCTCTGCCACGTTTACATCTTTCCTGTTCAATTTGCAACGGCCAATGCTACCTCTGCTCAGTCGGGGAACTGAAATCGCAGTACCAAGTTTAGACAGGTGGGGTCAGTGTCCAACAATTTGGCCATGCTTCATATAGACGGAGCAAGAAGAGTGAGGCTGGGAGATGGAAGTTCACCAGGGGAATTATCTGTAATATTCAATTTCTAGGTCGTTGAGGTTTTGGCAGTCTTTCATTTTCACCCCAGGGAAATTGAGTGATTGTTTTTAATAATTCTTGGTTCCAGTACAATGCTGAGCTTGGTCACATGCCTGTCAACGTACCATCCCACCTTCACAGTCTGAAAATTTAACAATATTAACCTGAGATATGAGGATAGATCAGAGAGGTCAAGCTGTTTTTCTTCACAAAGTGAAAGCTCAGAGGAGATTTGAAGAAATGTTCAAGATTGTGAGGGGTCTGGACAGAGTCAAGGGAGATAATGTTGCAACTTGTGAAAAAAATCAAGAACCAGAGACAGATTTAAGACAATCTTCAAATGAAGCGACACTCTATCTTTTTCATGCGCCGAAATAGGATCCAATACACTGTCTGAGGAGCCTGGTGGATGCTTATTTAATCAAATCATTCAAGATTAAATTAGCTCATTATGTGGAGAAAACATTTGCGGAGTTACTGGGGAAACATGGAATTGAGACAAGGTGAGCTGGTCTTGCAGATGGCCAGCACAAACACTGTGGGCTGAATGGCCTCCTTCTGTGCTGGAACCATTGCTGTAATCACATATGAACATCTTAACCATTGCCCCCTCAGGATACAACTGGTGATGGAGTCTGGCTACCCTGGAGCCACTGGGAGTCGGGAGAGGTGTGTTCTGGCTTAGGTGCGGGATGGCAGAATGGTGAAAGGCTGGTGCTGAGAGCAAGCAATAACGTCTGGCTGTGTGCTAACCTTCTGGCCGCTACTAATGCCGTTGTTACATTTCTGGATCCCTCTCTGGGGTTGAGGAACAAGTGCTATTGGTGCAGTTATGGCTTACGGAGTTTCACTTATTTGAGGCTCATTTTCTAATATACTGCCTTACCCTGGTTTCTGCAAAGAAAATAAACTCTGACTATTAAGTGGCATCAGTCCTGGAGCTCCAGTTCCCTGACTTGTTAAAATCTTACACCCATTAGGGATTTAAATAGTACCGCTGCTAATCTTTAAAGAACTATATTGCTTGGAGGTATCATTTTATGATTTGGCCTTAGCTATCTTTTTAAAACAGCTTAATTTGAATTTCTGCTCCTGAAGGCAATGAACAGATCAGCTTCATGACAAATGGATCTTGACAACCTGGTGGCCATTTAAAAGCAGCTGGATGGTCTGGCCTCAAGCTGTTGTGCCAGTTTTAATTCAAGACTTCCTTGTCAGTTTCAAAGAAATAAGCAAAACATTGAAATCCACAGCTTGAGCTTAACATGACATTTTGTCCTTAAACAACATCCAGGTATTTAGGTTTTAGTTCAACGCTTTCACAGAATCACAAATGCAATGGTGCAGGAGGCCATTCACCCCATTGTGGCTACCCCAGCTATCCAAATGAGCATTGTGACTTAGAGCCATTCTCCTGACACCCTTGCCTTTTGTTTCTATTTACATCATCCAATCATCCATCATCCTCGAATTCTTTGATTGGCTCTGCCTTCATTTCACCTCCAGCGAGTACATTTCAGTCCCAGTCCGCTCCTAAACTTTCTTCAGACCTCACATTTGCTCCTTCTGCAAATCACTTTAGAGCTGTACCCTCTGGTTGTTGACCTTTTGAGTGCGAACATTTTCCCATTGACTTATGATTTGAAAAGCTCTATCAAACCTTTTCTCAGGTCTTATTCTCTCCAAGGGTCCAGCCTCAATTTCTCCCATCTCTCCTCACCCATTCTGACAAATCTGTTTTGCATTCTCGCCAATATATTTACTTCTTTCCTAAAAATATAGGATCCAAACTTGTACATTATTCCCTTGCTGTAGGTCTAGAACTTACATATTCGGCATAACATTCTTACATTTGCATGTCACTATTAATAATGTGTAGAATACTGTATGCTTCGTTAACTGCCCTGTTGTGCCATATTTAATGACTGCACATGCACACCCAGGTCTCTGTGCTCCCAAACCCCCTTTAGAGTAGTAACCTTTATTCTACAAGCTCCAGTTCTTCTTGACTTAAATTATCTATTTAAACCTCATCAGCCTTGATCTGCCTACCGCACCAACTTGTCAATGTCCTTTTGAAGTTGTATGCTGAATTTCTGAAAGATTTTTTTTGTCAGCAAACTTTGTATTGTCCCCAACACTCCAAAGATCTAGATCATTAATATTAATCAGTAAAGGCAGGGGTTCCAATACTGACCCCTAGAGAACTTCACTCAAGAGCTTCCTCCGGCCCAAGAAATATCCATTAATTATTACTGTTTCCTGTCTCAGCTAATTGTCTATACAATGCTACTGTTCCTTTTATACCATGACTTGTGACTTTTCAGAATTCTTTTTTGGCACCAGATCAAACACCTGAAAGCCCATGCCTATACCAGGTCAACAGTGTTACCCTCATTGAGTCGCTTCTCTCAAAAACTGTTGCAAGTTAGTTCACCATAATTTCTTGATAACTCAATGCTGGCTGACCTGGACTCACCCATGTTTGTCTACATGTCTATACCCTGTATTGTTGATTTGAGGAGTTTCTTCCCCAGCAAATTAACACTGACTGGTCTGTAACTGAGGCTTTTCCTTGCACCTTTCAATTATACAAGAGATTCAAATGTTTGCCGTTTTCCAGACTTCTACCACCAATCTGGAGTCTAAGGAAGATTGAAAATTGTGGCCAGTTCCTCTGCAGTTTCCATCACTATCTCTTTCAATATCCTTACATACATTTCAATTGGTCTGGTGCCTTATCAACTTTATTTACAGTCAGTCCAATTTCTCCTGTCACCCTGAACCAGATAGTGAAATAACTCCGCATAGACTAGTATTCTGTCATCAAATCATCCTTTATTGCCACTTTGAGAATCCTTTATACCAATAGTTTCCTCAGAGCCAGCTCTCAAAGTGAACAGGATGTCTCATAGATAATAAAATGTGAGGCTGGATGAACACAGCAGGCCAAGCAGCATCTCAGGAGCACAAAAGCTGACGTTTCGGGCCTAGACCCTTCATCAGAGAGGGGGATGGGGAGAGGGAGCTGGAATAAATAGGGAGAGAGGGGGAGGCGGACCGAAGATGGAGAGTAAATAAGATAGGTGGAGAGGGTATAGGTGGGGAGGTAGGGAAGGGATAGGTCAGTCCGGGGAAGACGAACAGGTCAAGGAGGTGGGATGAGGTTAGTAGGTAGATGGGGGTGCGGCTTGGGGTGGGAGGAAGGGATGGGTGAGAGGAAGAGCCGGTTAGGGAGGCAGAGACAGGTTGGACTGGTTTTGGGATGCAGTGGGTGGGGGGGAAGAGCTGGGCTGGTTGTGTGGTGCAGTAGGGGGAGGGGACTGGGCTGGTTTAGGGATGCAGTAGAGGAAGGGGAGATTTTGAAACTGGTGAAGTCCACATTGATACCATTAGGCTGCAGGGTTCCCAGGCGGAATATGAGTTGCTGTTCCTGCAACCTTCGGGTGGCATCATTGTGGCAGTGCAGGAGGCCCATGATGGACATGTCATCTAGAGAATGGGAGGGGGAGTGGAAATGGTTTGCGACTGGGAGGTGCAGTTGTTTGTTGCGAACTGAGCGGAGGTGTTCTGCAAAGCGGTCTCCAAGCCTCCGCTTGGTTTCCCCAATGTAGAGGAAGCCGCACCGGGTACAATGGATGCAGTATACCACATTGGCAGATGTGCAGATGAACCTCTGCTTAATGTGGAAAGTCATCTTGGGGCCTGCGATAGGGGTGAGGGAGGAGGTGTGGGGGCAAGTGTAGCATTTCCTGTGGTTGCAGGGGAAGGTGCCGGGTGTGGTGGGGTTGGAGGGCAGTGTGGAGCGAACAAGGGAGTCACGGAGAGAGTGGTCTCTCCGGAAAGCAGACAGGGGTGGGGATGGAAAAATGTCTTGGGTGGTGGGGTCGGATTGTAAATGGCAAAAGTGTCGGAGGATGATGCGTTGTATCCGGAGGTTGGTAGGGTGGTGTGTGAGAACGAGGGCGATCCTCTTTGGGCGGTTGTGGCGGGGGCGGGGTGTGAGGGATGTGTTGCGGGAAATACGGGAGACGCGGTCAAGGGCATTCTTGATCACTGTGGGGGGAAAGTTGCGGTCCTTAAAGAACTTGGACATCTGGGATGTGCGGGAGTGGAATGTCTTATCGTGGGAGCAGATGCGGCGGAGGCAGAGGAATTGGGAATAGGGGATGGAATTTTTGCAGGAGGGTGGGTGGGAGGAGGTGTATTCTAGGTAGCTGTGGGAGTCGGTGGGCTTGAAATGGATATCAGTTACAAGCTGGTTGCCTGAGATGGAGACTGAGAGGTCCAGGAAGGTGAGGGATGTGCTGGAGATGGCCCAGGTGAACTGAAGGTTGGGGTGGAAGGTGTTGGTGAAGTGGATGAACTGTTCGAGCTCCTCTGGGGAGCAAGAGGCGGCGCCGATACAGTCATCAATGTACCGGAGGAAGAGGTGGGGTTTGGGGCCTGTGTAGGTGCGGAAGAGGGACTGTTCCACGTAACCTACAAAGAGGCAGGCATAGCTGGGGCCCATGCGGGTGCCCATGGCCACCCCCTTAGTCTGTAGGAAGTGGGAGGAGTCAAAAGAGAAGTTGTTGAGGGTGAGGACGAGTTCAGCTAGGCGGATGAGAGTGTCGGTGGAGGGGGACTGGTCGGGCCTGCGGGACAGGAAGAAGCGGAGGGCCTTGAGGCCATCTGCATGCGGAATGCAGGTGTATAGGGACTGGACGTCCATGGTGAATCTGAGGTGTTGGGGGCCAGGGAATTGGAAGTCCTGGAGGAGGTGGAGGGCGTGGGTGGTGTCACGGACGTAGGACATCTCATACTCCTGTTTATATCTATCAGCCAGGACTCCCTTATTGGACAAGATTAACAACCCCAAACAGGGAACTCACTCTATGAAGTCCTCCAGGTGACCTCATTACCAAGAAAACAAATGTTGCCTGTAGTGATTGTAAAGACAGATACGGGCAATGATCATCTCCAGTGAGAGATGCTAACTACTGCACATTCAAAGATGTTACTGGAAATAAAACTGGACTCTCCATATATAAACAATGGCTACAAGAGCAGGTCCAAAATTAGGAATACTGCAGTGAGTAACTCACCTCCTGACTTCCCAAAGCCTGTCCACCAGCTATAAGGCTCAAGTCAGGAGTGTGATGGAATACTCCCCACTTGCCTGGATGGACGCAGCTCCAACAACACTCAAGAAGCTTGATACCAGCCAGGACAAAGCTGCCCGCTTGATTGGCACCACATTCACCAACACCCTACTCCCTCCACCAATGATGTTCAGTAGCAGCAGTGTGCACTGTCTACAATATGCACTGCATAAATTCACCAAGGATCCACAGCTCTCAGTCTTTCTTAATCCAATTTTGCTTCTCTTATTTTTCACCTTTCAGTTGGTGATTTGTATTCAGTGTGACGGAACTCTCAGCTTCGGACAGGACTGTTGGCAAATGGGGGTGGCATCTGGTGCCTATGTAGGGGGAAGTGGATATCCCGGTCAAGATTTGACCTCATTCACACACTCTTTGGCCTTTTCCACATAAGGATTAAAGAGGAAGAATTAAACTTACTTGAATCTATTAAGTAAGGACTTAGGAAATAACAGAATTTGTTAAATGGGTAACTGTTTTCACCCTAGATCCCGAATTCTCCTGCCAGTACATTTGTTCCTGATCTGTTCGATAATCACCAAAGTGTGTACAATAGGAAGAGCTTCTTCAGTGAAGCTGACAGGCTTGAAACTTTTGATCAGTTACACTGAAGAGCTTCAGCCATAACCAGATGAGAGACTGCTGCTTAAAGCATTCTGTCTCAGAATACCCTTACGAATTAGGAGCAGAACCAGACCATTTGGCCGCTTGAGTTGTGTTTTGAATTCTACATCCCTACCTATCCCCAATAACCTTCAAATTCTTGCCCAGCAAAAATCTACCAACCTCAACCTTAAAATAGTCAGTCAATGAACCTATCTTCCCCTCACCTGAGGCAGAGACTTCAAATGTCCCACAACACAAAAAAACTCTCATCTTAAGTTTCCAGATTTTAATTACCCTACAATGGACAGCTGTACTTCAGCCACCTGGCCTTAAGTTCTGGAATTCCTTCCAAAATCTCTCCATTCCTTTACACTACTTTTATCCTCTATCACACTCCTTGGAACTTCTCATTTGCCAAAACATTGTTTGCTGAATATCATTTTTGTGGTTCAGTGTCCCATGTTGTTTGATAGTCAATGCTGGGGGTTCATATTGGCAGCTTTTCCTTTTCTTGATTTAGTTTGATAAGCACCAACATTTCTATAGTGCACCTCAAAACATAGTTATTGCCATCATGTAAGAAACAGTGACCAATTTATATACAGCAAAATCCCACTAACAGCAATATGATCGTGAGCAGATGACATCGTAGAATCCCTACAGTGTGTAAATAGGACAATAAGCCCAACAAGTCCACATAACCCCAAAGGCTATCCCATACAGACCAATCCCCCTACCTTTTCCCTCTAACCCTGCATTTCCCATGGAAAATCTACCTAACTTACACACCCGTGGGCACTACAGGCAATTCAACATTGCCAATCCACCTATCCTGCACATCTGCAGCTGTGACCGCCAACAGTGCAGCACTTCCTCAGCACTGCACGTTTTGTATCTACTTGAATTACATGTTCTATCATTGGCGTAAGTCTTGAAACACACAAATCTCTCAACTCAGAGGTCAGCATGCTCTCCCAGAGCCACTGCAAGGTAAAAGGCAAATAAAGAACAATGCAGCACAGGAGCAGTCCCTTCAGCAACATCCCCCTCCGCCAACAAGCCTTTTGCCCTTCTATACTAAAACTGTCATCACTTACAGATTCCATGACCCACTGGTCCCTTCCTATTCATGTGTTCATTAAGGGGTTTCTTGAATGCTGCTATTGTGCCTGCTTCCACCATGACCTCTGTCAGCACATTCCAGGTTTTGTGTGAAAAATCTGCCTCATCTCTTAAACCCTCCCCCACATCTCGACCTTGTGTCCCCTACTAATTGACCCTTCCACCCTAGGAAACAGGCTTATGCTCTCCAATCTATCTATGCCATTCAGAATCTTATAAACTTCTGTTACATCACCCCTCAATCTCCTGCATTCCAGTGAAAATACACCCGTCTATCCAACCTTTTTCCATCACCAAAATCCCCCAAACCACACCACATCCTAGTAAACCTTTTCTGTACCCTCTCCAAAGCACTTGCATCTTGCTGGTAGTGTGGTGATCAGAACTGTATGACACAAACTCTGGGAATTTTATCCCAAAGGCTGCAAGTTACTTGCCACCTTACATTCCACTGATGAAATAACTGGAACAAAGTTTGTTAATTTGCCCAATTAAAACTCTCATCAGATGACCCATTTAATCAGCCAAGCTGTAAATTATTCAATTATTTCATCTATGTCAGAAGTTTATTGAATTGCTGGAATGAGTTAGAGATATAATTTATTTATCTTGGCCATTTAATTATTTATTATTCCAGCCAGTAAAGTGTAAAACCAGCTGATAGTTTATTTGTTCAGAAGCCCTCGTTAACCTACTGGTAGCTGCTAATTTATCTCTTTAATCAACTTTAGTCATTGATGAAGTGTTAAGATCAAAGGAAAGACCATATGAGAGATGATTGATTGTTGAAATTCTGTTCTTGGTATCATTCCAGAGAATTTTCAACAGATCTAATTGTATTTGCTTTTCAGACACAGCAAAGAAAGTCCAGGAAGCCTGTTGTGGTACTGAGTGACACAGAGTGTGCAACATCCTGGACCCAAATTGAGACTTTCTGTTACCTCTTCAAAACACTCCCTCAAGTTAGTTAAACATGATTTCCCCTGGAAAAATCTATGCTGACTCTTCCTAATCAACACAGTTTTATTCTGTGGACAACATATCTATCCTGATTAATTGTTTTTGCATGCTTCCCCTTCATTGAGTTTTGCCTTCAGTAATTTCTTCCTTACAACCTACCCTTGTAACCTTACTCAATCTGTTCTAATGCCTCTTGTTAGGTCACCTTCACATTCTCTTTTTTTTCTTAGAATTTTCTTGGTCGTGTTGTTTATTGTAACATTCTCCCAATCCAGAGCTTTATTAATTCTTTTGACAATGCAAATGAGCCTCTTCCTTGATTCTAACATTACCTTTAACTCAGTTTGTAAACCACAATTGAACCATATTTTTCACTGGATTTGTATTTCATACAGGTGTGTATGTTTGTTGCGGTTTAATGAAATAACACATGACAACATTATTGTTGTTGAGTCCACCATAAGTTATTTTAATCTAGTTTCCATTCTTCCTTAGCCAGCTTTATTTCACTCAGTGTTGATTTAAAACCTCTGTTTGTGTTTAACTATATGATTTAACAACTCAACATTCGATCATCAAACCCCTACAGCGTAGGAAACAGGCCCTTCGGCCCAACAAGTCCACACCGCCACTCAGAGCATCCCACCCATGCCCATGCCTCATTTGAGGTGGCACGGTGGCTCAGTGGTTAGCATGGCAGCCTCATAGCGCCGGGGACCCAGCTTCGATTCCAGCCTCAGGCAACTGTCTGTGTGGAGTTTGCACATTCTCCCCATGTCTGCATGGATTTCTTCCGGGTGCTCTGGTTTCCTCCCACAGTCCAAAGATGTGGAGGTTAGGTGGATTGGCCATGCTAAATTGCCCGTAGTGTTCAGGGGTGTGTGAGTTATAGGGGAATAGGTCTGGGTGGGATGCTCCAAGGTGTGGTGTGGATGTCTTGGGCCGAAGGGCCTGTTTCCACACTGTAGGGAATCTAATCTAATCTAACCCATTTAATCTACACATGCCTGGACACTATGGGCAATTTAGCATGACTTAATTCCACATAAACTACACAAGTTTGGACTGTGGGAGGTAACTGGTGCGCCCAGAGGAAACCCACACAGATACAGGGAGCTTGTACAAACTATGCACAGTCACCCACGGGTCGAATCAAACCCAGGCCCCTGGCACTGTGAGGCAGCAGTGCTAACCCCTGAGCCACCATGCTGTCCTGCTACAACACTGATAAATATGGAGTTTTGAAATGAAATTTCCATCACTTGGTTGTTATACCTAAACATCAAATGTTTTTTTAAGAAAGCACAAGCGTGAGCAGATTAGATTCCCTACAGTGTGGAAACAGGCCCTTCGGCCCAACAAGTCCACACTGCTTCTTAAAGCATTCCACCCAGACCCATCCCCCTATAACCCACACACCCCTGAACACTACGGGCAATTTAGCATGGCCGATCCACCTAGACTACACAACTTTGGACTGTGGGAGGAAACCCACGCAGTTACGGGGAGAATGTGCAAACTCCACACAGACAGTTACCCAAGTCTGGAATCGAACTCGGGTCACTGGTGCTGTGAGACTGCAGTGCTAATCACTGAGCCACCAAGCCGCCCCAAGTTCTGTGCTTCACTGTTAGAGGGTCAGTGCTGAGGGTGTGCCGCACTGTCAGAGGGTCAGTGCCGAGGGAGACCCGCACTGTCAGAGGGTCAGTGTTGAGGGAGTGCCGCGTTATCGGAGGGTCAGTGCTAAGGGAGTGCCGCACTATCAGAGGGTCAGTGCTGAGGGAGTGCCGCGCTATCGGAGGGTCAGTGCTGAGGGAGTGCCGCGCTATCGGAGGGTCAGTGCTGAAGGAGTGCCGTGCTATCTGAGGATCAGTACTGAGGGAGTGCCACCGTATCGGAGGGTCAGTACTGAGGGAGTGCCACACTGTCGGAGGGTCAGTCTTGAGCGAGTGGGCACTGTCGGAGGGTCAGTGTTCAGCGAGTGGGCACTGTCGGAGGGTCAGTGTTGAGCGAATGGGCACTGTCAGAGGGTCAGTGCTGAGGGAGCGCCGCACTATCAGAGGGTCAATGCTGAGGGAGCAGGCACTGTCGGACGGTCAGCGCTGAGGAAGTGCCGCACTGTCAGAGCGTCAATGCTGAGGGAGTGCCGCACTGTCAGAGGGTCAGTACTGAGGGAGCGCCGGCCTGTCAGAGGGTCAATATTGAAGGTGCGCCTCACTTCAGATGGTCAATGCTGAGGGAAAGCCGTTCTGTTGGAGTGTCACTGCTGAGTGTGCGCCACATTGTCAGACCGTCAGTACTGAGGGAGTGCTGCACTGTCGGAGGGTCAGTGCTGAGGGAGTGCCGCACTGTCAGAGGGTCAGTGCAGAGGCTGCGCCACATTGTCAGAAACGTCAGTACTGAGGGAGTGCCGCACTGTCGGAGGGTCAATATTGAGGGTGCGCCTCACTTCAGATGGTCAATACTGAGGGAGTCTGCATTGTCAAAGCATCAGTGCTGAGGGAGTGCCACACTTTGGACGGGTCAGGAAAGAGGGAGTGTTGCACTGTGGGAGGGCGAGTATGGAGGGAGCCCTGCACTGTGGGAGGGCCAGTATGGAGGGAGCGCCGCACTCTGGGAGGGCCAGTATGGAGGGAGCGCCGCCCTGTGGGAAGGGCCAGTATGGAGGGAGCCCCGCACTGTGGGAGGGCCAGTATGGAGGGAGCTCCGTACACTGGGAGGGCCAGCATGGAGGGAGCGCCGCACTGTGGGAGGGCCAGTATGGAGAGAGTGCCGCAATGTGGGAGGGCCAGAATGGAGGAAGCACCACACTGTGGGAGGGCCAGTATGGAGGGAGGCCCGCACTGTGGGAGGGCCAGAATGGGGGGAGGCCCGCACTGTGGGAGGGCCAGAATGGAGGCAGCACCGCACTGTGGGAGGGCCAGTATGGAGGGAGCGCCGCACTGTGGGAGGGCCAGTATGGAGGGAGCGCCGCACTGTGGGAGGGCCAGTATGGAGGGAGCCCCATACTGTGGGAGGGCCAGTATGGAGGGTGCTCCGCACTGTGGGAAGGGCCAGTATGGAGGGAGCCCTGCACTGTGGGAGGGCCAGTATGGAGGGAGTGCCACATCGTGGGACGGCCAGTATGGAGGAAGTGCCGCACTGTGGGAGGGCCAGTATGGAGGGAATGCCACACTGTGGGAGGTACAGTATGGAGGGAGGCCCGCACTGTGGGAGGGCCAGAATGGGGGGAGGCCCGCACTGTGGGAGGGCCAGAATGGAGGCAGCACCGCACTGTGGGAGGGCCAGTATGGAGGGAGCGCCGCACTGTGGGAGGGCCAGTATGGAGGGAGCGCCGCACTGTGGGAGGGCCAGTATGGAGGGAGCCCCATACTGTGGGAGGGCCAGTATGGAGGGTGCTCCGCACTGTGGGAAGGGCCAGTATGGAGGGAGCCCTGCACTGTGGGAGGGCCAGTATGGAGGGAGTGCCACATCGTGGGACGGCCAGTATGGAGGAAGTGCCGCACTGTGGGAGGGCCAGTATGGAGGGAATGCCACACTGTGGGAGGTACAGTATGGAGGGAGCCCCGCACTGTGGGAAGGGCCCTTATGGAGGGAGTGCCACACTGTGGGAGGGCCTGTATAGATCATAGAACATTACCGCACAGTACAGGCCCTTTGGCCCTCGATGTTGTGCCGACCTGCCATACCGATCTCAAGCCCATCTAACCTACACTATTCCATGTATGTCCATATGCTTGTCCAATGATGACTTAAATGTACCTAAAGTTGGCGAATCTACTACCGTTGCAGACAAAGCGTTCCATTCCCTTACTACTCTCTGAGTAAAGAAACTACCTCTGACATCTGTCCTATGTCTTTCACCCCTCAATTTAAAGTATGCCCCCTCATGCTCGCCGTCACCATCCTAGGAAAAAGGCTCTCCCTATCCACCCTATCTAACCCTCTGATTATTTTATATGTTTCAATTAAGTCACCTCTCAACCTTCTTATCTCTAATGAAAACAGCCTCAGGTCCCTCAGCCTTTCCTCGTAAGACCTTCGCTCCATATCAGGCAACATCCTAGTGAATCTCCTCTGCACCCTTTCCAAAGCTTCCACATCCTTCTTATGATGCGGTGACCAAAACTCTACACAATACTCCAAGTGCGGCCGCACCAGAGTTTTGTACAGCTTCACCATAACTCTTGGTTCCGGAACTCAATCCCTCTAATAATAAAAGCTAAAACACTATATGCCTTCTTAACAGCCCTGTCAACCTGGGTGGCAACTTTCAAGGATCTGTGTACATGGTATCAGATCTTGTGGTGGGTAAGCATTTTGGTGATAGTGACCATAACTGCCTCACATTCTACATAGCTATGGAGAAGGAGAGGATTAGGCAAAATGGGAGGATATTTAATTGGGGAAGAGGAAACTATGATGCGATTAGACATGAGTTAGGAAGCATGGACTGGGAGCAATTGTTCCATGGAAAAGGCACTATAGACATGTGGAGACTGTTTAAGGAACAGTTGTTGCGAGTGATGAATAAATATGTCCCTCTGAGACAGGCAAGAAGGGGTAAGATAAAGGAACCTTGGATGACAAGAGCGGTGGAGCTTCTTGTGAAAAGGAAGAGGTAGCTTACATAAGGTGGAGGAAGCTAGGGTCAAGTTCAGCTAGAGAGGATTACACGCAGGCAAGGAAGGAGCTCAAAAATGGTCTGAGGAGAGCCAGGAGGGGGCATGAGAAAGGCTTGGCAGAACGGATTAGGGAGAACACAAAGGCATTTTACACTTATGTGAGGAATAAGAGAATGGTCAAAGAAAGAGTAGGGCCAATCAGGGATAGCATAGGGAACTTGTGTGTGGAGTCTGAGGAGGTAGGGGAAGCCCTAAATGAGTTTTTTGCTTCTGTCTTTACGAAAGAAACGAACTTTATAGTGAATGAAACCTTTGAAGAGCAGTTGTGCATGCTGGAATGGATAGGGATAGAGGAAGCAGATGTGCTGAAAATTTTGTCAAACATTAAGATTGACAAGCCGCCAGGGCCGGACCAGATTTGTCCTCGGCTGCTTTGGGAAACGAGAAATGCAATTGCTTCGCCACTTGCGAAGATCTTTGCATCCTCACTCTCCACTGGAGTCGTACCTGAGGACTGGAGAGAGGCAAATGTAATTCCTCTCTTCAAGAAAGGAAATAGGGAAATCCCCGGCAATTACAGACCAGTAAGTCTCACGTCTGTCGTCTGCAAGGTGTTATAAAGGATTCTGAGGGATAGGATTTATGACCATCTGGAAGAGCATGGCTTGATTAAATGCAGTCAACACAGCTTTGTGAGGGGCAGGTCATGCCTCACATGCCTTATTGAGTTCTTTGAGGATGTGACTGGAAAAGTTGATGAGAGTCGAGCTGTGGATGTGGTGTATATGGACTTCAGCAAGGCATTTGATAAGGTTCCCCATGGTAGGCTCATTCAGAAGGTCAGGAGGAATGGGATACAGGGGAACTTAGCTGTCTGGATACAGAATTGGCTGGCCAACAGAAGACAGCGAGTGGTAGTAGAAGGAAAATATTCTGCCTGGAAGTCAGTGGTGAGTGGTGTTCCACAGGGCTCTGTCCTTAGGCCTCTACTGTTTGTAATTTTTATTAATGACTTGGAT
This sequence comes from Stegostoma tigrinum, assembly GCF_030684315.1. Taxonomy (NCBI): domain Eukaryota; kingdom Metazoa; phylum Chordata; class Chondrichthyes; order Orectolobiformes; family Stegostomatidae; genus Stegostoma; species Stegostoma tigrinum. The sequence goes on from NC_081383.1 coordinate 45,157,480, forward strand.
GAGGGGATTGAAGGATGGGTCAGCAAGTTTGCAGATGACACAAAGGTTGGAGGTGTCATTGACAGTATAGAGGGCTGTTGTAGGCTGCAACGGGACATTGACAGGATGCAGAGATGGGCTGAGAGGTGGCAGATGGAGTTCAACCTGGATAAATGCGAAGTGATTCATTTTGGAAGGTCGAATTTGAAAACTGAGTACAGGATTAAGGATAGGATTCTTGGCAGTGTGGAGGAACAGAGGGATCTTGGTGTGCAGATACATAGACCCCTTAAAATGGCCACCCAAGTGGACAGGGTTGTTAAGAAAGCATATGGTGTTTTGGCTTTCATTAGCAGGGGGATTGAGTTTAAGAGTCGTGAGATCTTGTTGCAGCTCTATAAAACTTTGGTTAGACCGCATTTGGAATACTGCGTCCCGTTCTGGTCGGTCTATTATAGGAAAGATGTGGATGCTTTGGAGAGGGTTCAGAGGAGGTTTACCAGGATGCTGCCTGGACTGGAGGGCTTATCTTATGAAGAGAGGTTGACTGAGCTCGGACTTTTTCTATTGGAGAAAAGGAGGGGGAGAGGGGACCTAATTGAGGTATACAAGATAATGAGAGGCGTAGATAGAGTTGATAGCCAGAGAGTATTTCCCAGGGCAGAAATGGCTAACACGAGGGGTCATAGTTTTAAGCTGGTTGGAGGAAAGTATAGAGGGGATGTCAGAGGCGGGTTCTTTACACAGAGAGTTGTGAGAGCATGGAATGCGTTGCCAGCAGCAGTTGTGGAAGCAAGATCATTGGGGACATTTAAGAGACTGCTGGACATGCATATGGTCACAGAAATTTGAGGGTGCATACATGAGGATCAATGGTCGGCACAACATCGTGGGCTGAAGGGCCTGTTCTGTGCTGTACTGTTCTATGTTCTATGTTCTATGGACACCGAGATCTCTCTGCCAATCTACACTGCTAAAAATCTTACCATTAGCCCTGTACTTTGCCTTCCGGTTACTCCTACCAAAGTGCATCACCTCACACTTGTCTGCATTAAACTCCATTTGCCACCTCTCAGCCCAGCTCTGCAGCTTATCTGTGTCTCTCTGCAACCTACAGCATCCTTTGTCACTATCCACAACTCCACCGACCTTAGTGTCATCTGCAAATTTACTAACCCATCCTTCTACGCCCTCATCCAGGTCATTTATAAGAATGACAAACAGCAGTGGACCCAACACCGACCCTTGCAGTACAAGACTAGTAACTGGTCTCCAGGATGAACGTTTCCCATCAACTACCACCCTCTGTCTTCTTTCAGCAAGCCAATTTCCGATCCAAACTGCTATATCTCCCACAATTCCATTCCTCTGAATTTTGTACAATAGCCTATTGTGGGGAACCTTATCGAACACCTTGCTGAAATCCATATACACCACATCAACCAGTTTACTCTCATCTACCTGTTTGGTCACCTTCTCAAAGGACTCAATAAGGTTTGTGAGGCACGACCTTCCCTTCACAAAACCGTGCTGACTATCCCTAATCAATTTATTCTTTTCTAGATGATTATAAATCCTATCCCTTATAACCTTTTCCAACACTTTACCAACAACTGAGGTAAGGCTCACTGGTCTATCATTACGAGGGTTGTCTCTATGGAGGGAGCACGCACTCTGGGAGGGCCAGTATGGAGGGAGCCCCGCAGTGTGGGAGGGCCAGTATGGAGGGAGTGCCACACTGTGGGAGGGCCAGTATGGAGCGAGCCCCACACTGTGGGAGGGCCAGTATGGAGCTAGCCCCGCACTGTGGGAGGGCCAGTATGGAGGAAGTGCCGCACTGTGGGAGGGCCAGTATGGAGGGAGTGCCGCACTGTGCGAGGGCCAGTATGGAGCGAGCCCCACACTGTGGGAGGGCCAGTTTGGAGGGAGTGCCGCACTGTGGGAGGGTCAATGTGGAGGTAGCGCTGTTCTGTGGGAGGGCCAGTATGATGGGAGCGCCGCACTGTGGGAGGGCCAGTATGGAGGGAATGCCATACTGTGGGAGGGCCAGTATGGAGGGACCCATTACTGAGGATGTGCCACAGTGTCAGACGGTCAGTGCTGAGGGACTGCTGCACTGTGGGAGGGTCAGTGCTGAGGGACTGCTGCACTGTGGGAGGGTCAGTGCGGACGGAACGCAGTACTTGTCAGAGGGTCAGCGCTGAGGGTGTGCCACTCTGCCAGAGGGTTAACTGCAAAGGGTGGCACAGTGGCTCAGTGGTTAGCACTGCAGCCTCACAGTGCCAGGGACTCAGGTTCGATTCCAGCCTTGGGTAACTGTCTGTGCAGAGTTTGCACATTCTCCCCATGTCTGCGTGGGTTTCCTCCGGTTTCCTCCCACAGCCCGAAGATGTGCAGGTTCGGTGGATTGGCCATGCTAAATTGCCCATAGTGTTGAGGGGTGTGTGCGTTATAGGTGGATCGATCTCGGTGGGATGCTTCATTGGGCAGTGTGGACTTCTTGGGCCGAAAGGCCTGTTTCTACACTGTAGGGAATCTAAAGGAGCCTCTATACTCCACTGATGCCTTGAATACATGATGTCTACATCAAGCCAGAGTTTTCAAATGGCTGACAGTGGAGTCAGCAGCCCTTTAACAGATAGGGCTCTCTGGACATCCCATCGTTCTGCCAATTGCATTGCTTCACGTTCTTGTGAACATTGTCTTTGTGACTGTTCATATTGTTCTGGCAATGTCTTCCTTCTTTGAAAGACTTGCATCTATATAGCACTTTACACATTCATAGAACTCCTCAAAGAGCTTCACAGTTGATGGAACACAACAGCAATTTTGCTCACAGCCAGATTACACCAATATTGTAGCAATCTGGTTTGGAACAGTTAATTTCTGCTATAATGCAATTGCACCTCCCATATTGATGACTGAGCCCAACATAAACATGACTGAGAGATTTGGAGAGAGTGGAATCATGCTTTCGGTACTGGAAGGTAAGTTGTATAGATGTGTGGTAAATCCATCAGTATATAATAAGTTAGTTATTGTGTGGATATACCAATGGCTCAGCAATCATTTCACAGCCCAACTAACCAGCAAGTAACAAAAATGGTGAGGTCATCTGCCAGAGAGATAATATTATTCAAGAAACTAGGGAGAGCTCCCCTGCTGCTCAAAATGGCACAAACAAGTAGAGCAGGGCATCAGAACCTCCAGTAGTGTATTGAAGGCACTGTACGGCACTGGAATGCCAGACTTGGGTTTTACACTCAAGCCCTGGAGTAAAATTTAAACCTGAAACCTTGTGAATCAAAAGTAAGATTGCTGGCTACTGAGCCAACCTGACTTGAGCTGTACATAACAGGGTGTGGAGCTGGAGGAACACAGCAGGCCAGGCAGCATCAGAGGAGCAGGAAAGTTGATGTTTTGGGTTGGGAACCTTCTTTAGACTGACCCGAAATGCCAGCTTTCCTGCTCCTCTGATGCTTCCTGGTCTGCTGTTTTCCTGCAGCTCCACACTATTATCTCAGACTCCAGCATTGGCAGTTCTTACTATCTGCGTCTAGAGCTTTGATAGGAATTGGTGAACAACTTTGAATTGGCAGTCATGAAGTTTTTTTTAAAGCTCTGGTCAGAACATAGAACATAGAAAAGCACAGCACAGTACAGGCCCTTCGGCCCACAATGTTGTGCCGTGGATTAATCCTAATCCAAAAATAAAATAACCTAACCTACATTCCCCTCAATTCACTGCTGTCCACGTGCATGTCCAGCAGTCGCTTAAATGTCACTAATGACTCCGTTTCCACGACTACCACTGGCAAAGTATTCCATGCGCTCACAACTGTCTGGGTGAAGAACCTCCCTCTGAATCTCCTCTATACATTCCTCCTAACACCTTAAAACTATAACCCCTTGTGGCAGTCAGTCCTGCCCTGGGGAAAAGTCTCTGGCTATCGACTCTATCCATGCCTCTCATTACCTTGTACACCTCGATCAGGTCACCTCTTTTCCTCCTTCTCTCCAGAGTGAAAAGTCCAAGCTCAGTCAACCTCTCCTCGTAAGACAAGTCCTTCAGTCCAGGCAGCATCCTGGTAAACCTCCTTTGCACCCTCTCCAAAGCCTCCACATCTTTCCTATAATAGGGCGACCAGAACTGGACACAATATTCCAAGTGTGGTCTCACCAGGGTTTTGTAGAGCTGCAGCAAAACCTCACGGCTCTTAAACTTGATCCCCCTGTTAATGAAAACCAAAACACCATATGCTTTCTGAACATTATCCACTTGGATGGCAACTTTGAGGGAGATTTGAACACCAAGATCCCACTGTTCCTCCACACTGCCGAGAATCCTGCCTTTAATCCTATATTCAGCATTTAAGTTTGACCTTCCAAAATGCATCACTTTGCATTTATCCAGGTTGAACTCCATCTGCCATTTCTCAGCCCAGCTCTGCATACCGTCAATGTCTCGCTGAAGCCTGCAATAGCCCTCGGTGCTATCAACGGCACCTCCAACCTTTGTGTCATCAGCAAACGTACTGACCCACCCCTCAACCTCCACATCCAAGTCATTTATTAAAAACTACAAAGAGCAGAGGCCCAAGAACAGAGCCCTGCAGGACACCACTCAGCACTGACCTCCAGGCAGAATCTTACCATCTACAACCACTCTCTACCTCCTGTCAGCCAACCAATTCTGAATTCAGACAGCCAAATCTCTCTGTATCCCATACCTCCTGACTTTATGAATGAGCCTGCCATGGGGAACCTTATCAAATACCTTCCTGAAGTCCATGTACACCACCTCCACTGCTCAACCCTCATCAACCTGTCTCGTGACCTCCTCAAAGAATTCAATAAGATTTTTGAGGCATGACCTGCCCCTCACAAAGCCATGCTGACTCCCTTTAATCACGCTATGCTTTTCCAAATAGTCATAAATCCTATCCCTCAGAATTCTTTCCAAAACCTTGCTGACCACAGACATAAGACTGACTGGTCTGTAATTTCCAGGGATTTCCTTATTCCCTTTCTTGAAAAGAGGAACAACATTTGCCTCCCTCCAATCTTCCAGTACGACTCCTGTGGAGAGTGAGGAAGCAAAGATCTTCACCAGCGGCTTAGCAACCTCCTTTCTTGCTTCCCGGAGCAACCCAGGATAAATCTGGTCTGACTTATCAATCTTAATGTTTGCCAAAATTTCCAGCACATCAACTTCCTCAATCTCAATCTGTTCAAGCCTGTTTCCTTGCTCCTCAAAGTTCTCATTCAAAACAAGGTCCCTTTCCTTAGTGAAAACTGAAGCAAAAAACTCATTTAGGGCTTCCCCTATCTGCTCAGACTCCACGCACAAGTTCCCTACGCTATCCCTGATCGGTCCTACCTTCTCCCTGATCATTCTCTTATTCCTCACGTATGAGTAAAATGCCTTCGGGCTCTCCCTAATCCTTCCTACCAAGCCTTTTTCATGCGCCCTCCTGGCCCACCTCAGTCCACTTTTGAGCTCCTTCCGAGCAAGCCTATAATCCTGTAAAGCTGTGCTAGACCCTTGCTTCCTCCACCTTACGTAAGCTGCCTTTTTCTTTTTGACGAGAAGCACCTCTGTTCCCGTCATCCAAGGCTCCCTAATCTTACCCCTTCTTACTTGTCTCAGAGGAACAAATTTATGCATGACTTGCAACAACTGCTCCTTAAACTGCCTCCACATGTCTGCTGTGATTTTTCTGTGGAACAATTGCTCCCAATCTGTACTTCCCAACTCCTGTCTGATAGCATCATAGTTTCCTTTACCGCAGGTAAATATCTTCCCCTGCTAACTGCTCCTTTCCCTTTCCATGGCTATGGTAAATGTGAGGCTGTTGTGGTCACTGTCGCCAAAGTGTTCTCCCACCACGAGATCTGACACCTGTCCTGGCTCATTGCCGAGCACCAAATCCAAAATGGCCTCCCCCCTCGTCAGCCTGTCCACATCCTGAGTAAGGAAACCCTCCTGAACACACCTGACAAAAACGGCTCCATCCAAGCCATCTGCACTAAGGAGGTTTCAATCTATATTGGGAAAGTTGAAGTCACCCATAACATCAACCCTGCTACGTTTGCACTTTTCAACAACCTGCCGGCCTATGAGTTCTTTGATCTCCCTACTGCTATTTGGGGGTCTGTAGAAAACCCCCCGTGAGGTGACTGCTCCCTTGCTGTTCCTAACTTCCACCCATACTGACTCAGTCGACAAACCTTCCTCGGCAACCTTCATTTCCCTTGCTGTGATGCACTGTCAGATTAGCAACGCTACATCCGCTCTTTTTTTTCCCTCCTCCCTGTTCTTTTTAAATGTTCTAAACCCTGGAACATCTAGCAACCATTCCTGCCCCCGTGAAACCCACGTCTCCGTTATGGCCACAACATCATAGTCCCACGTACTGATCCATGCTCTAAGTTCGTCACTTTTATTTCTGACACTCCTTGCGTTAAAACAGACACATTTTAACCGATCCCTTCGTCCCATCACATGAAAAACCTTCCCGGTAGATACACTGCATCCTGCTACTGCCTCATCTACTACTACGCCCCCTCCCCCCTCTGAAGTGTAGCTCATGTTCCCACCCCCCTGCCAAACTAGTTTAAACTCTCCGAACCACTCGAGCAAATCTCCCACCCAGGACATTTGTGCCCCTCCAGTTCAGGTGCAACCCGTCCTTCATGTACAGGTCCCACCTTCCCCAGAAGGCATCCCTATGGTCTAAGTATCTGAAGCCCTCCCTCCTGCGCCAGTTGCACAGCCACGTGTTAAGCTGCACTCGCTGACTGTTCCTCACCTCGCTATCTCGTGGCACCAGTAGCAAACCTGAGAACACTACTCTACTCGTCCTGCTCTTCAGCTTCCAACCTCGCTCTCTGTAGTCCCTTTTCAGATTGTCAATCCCTTTCTTGGCTATGTCATTGGTGCCAATATGTACCACGATTTCTGGCTGCTCACCCTCCCCCTTCAGAATCTTGTAGACCCGATCGGCGACATCCCGGAGCCTGACACCTAGGAGGCAACATACCTTCCGGGAGTCCCATTTCTGACCACAAAATCTCCTGTCAATCCATCTAACTATTGAGTCCCCTACCACTAGCTTTTTTATATTCTACCCCCTTCCCTTCTGAGCCACAGTGCCAGGCTCAGTGCCAGAGACCTGACAACTATGGCTTTCCCCGGTAGGTCGTCCCCACCAGCAGTTGGGTAGAGTCCAACTGCAATCAGTGCCTGGCCACCACGCATCAGCAAGGACAGCATCGTCAGGATGACAACGTTGCTGAAAAGGTTAAATTATGCAGCTAGCTCACCTAGACTGCAACTCAGAAGAAGTTTGTCTGCAGATACAAGTAATTAGAAAGGCAATGTAATGTTCTGGTTTATTGCACAATAGAATGAGGAAGTATTGCACCAGTTGGTGAGACAACAGCACAAGCACTGTGTACATTTGTGCCGTCCTTACTTAAAGGATTTAACTGCATTAATAGCTATTCCAACATGGCTCATTGACTGTTTCCTGAGATGAGGGGGTTATTTGATGAGGAGAAGTTGGACATGAGCTGTAACTCTTGAAGTTCAGAAGAATGAGAGGTCACCTTATGGAAACATATAAGACCACGAGAGGACTTGACAGAGGGATTCTGACAGGAATCATCAGCAAGATTCGAACTAGCACAGAGAGTTTAAAAATGAGGGGGTCACCCATTTAAAATGGATTTGAGGAGAATTGTTTTTCTCTCAGACAATGGTGAGTCTTTGAAGTACTCACCTCTAGAGAGTGATGAAGACAGGCTCATTCACTAGTTTTAAAGCTGGGGTAGATAGATTCTCCATTAACAAAGGAATGTGAAGCTGAGGCCAAAATAAGTCAATCATGATACTAAATGATGGTACAGGCTCGAGGGGCTGAATGGCCTCCTGCTGTTAACACAGATGCAGACTGGGTCATATATTTTTGAATATCCAAGACTTTGGGGTTATCTAATTGAGCTGTTTAGGGGAATTATAAGATTATATGGGGTTGAGAGAGGAACTACTCCCTCTTGTACGGATGCGCTGTGGAACAAGGGACAAAAACCTTGAGTCTTAAATGTTAAGGCCTTAAGGTACATAACTAGTCAGGACTGATGTAAAATCACTCCTTCACAAAGAGCATTCATTGCCCTTTAAAACCATAAACATTTTAAAAACTACAATTGGTCGATTTCTCATAGGTGAGGCATGTTAGTGGTTATGGAACTCATGCAGGTGAATGGAATTCTAGTTTGCTACGATCTGATTGAGCAGTGAAATAGCTCAAGGGACTGAATGTTCTCTTGTTCCTGTGCTTCATGTCTGTTCTATAAGAATGTTGTAAATGATTACCCGAAATGAATATTACAGCTATACAGATAATGGAGTTCTTTTGTTACTCGATCAATCTTAAGAACGAGTAGTAAGTTAAGTACCAACTTGGCAGTTTCTGATTGGGAACTCAGTTTAAAAATGAGGAAATTAAAAAGGAGGCATCAGTAAAAGTGACCATGAAACTACGAGGTTGTTGTAAAAACCTAACTGATTTAGGGAAGGAAACCCAGTCTAACTGATACATGACACTAGACAACAACACTAGACCCCTTGGGTTTAGGCTCGAAATGTCAGCACCTCTGATGCTGCTTGGCCTGCTGTGTTCATCCAGCTCTACACCTTGTTTTCTCAGATTCTCCAGCAACTGCAGTTCCTACTGTCACATGACACTAGATTCCAGACCGTTAACTGCCCTCTGTATTGGTCTAGCACATCTCTGAGTTATATCAAACTGCTACCAACCCTTTGGGAAGAATGTTCAAATGACAGTACAGGCACACAATTACTTTGTGAATATTGAACTTGACAAGTTGGACATGTTTCAAAATACCTCCTTTAACTTAAAGTAAAATTGGAAATGCCAGAAACACACCAGCTTTGAGATGTCCTCACATGATTTGGTTGCCTAGAGGGCAATTAAAAGCTATGGAAATCAAGTGACAGTTACATTGTGAAACAGTGGGGGAGAGATATGGTGTAATGAAGCAGGATTCTTGTAGGTTTACTTACTGTTTCAAAGTAAAGGGAAAGAACAGATGGGTTGTTTGGTGATCTGAGGAGCAAGGAGTTGCCAAGGTGAGCCTTTCTGGAGAAAGTTAAGTCTGGGAGAGGCAGGCACTGAAAGTTGCAGTTTAATGTGGGAGGGAATAATTAGCCTGCCAGAATGCCAGGAGCAATATTAGACTTGTTCTTGTAATGTTACACATCTGCCAGAAGAGTGTTATGCAGAGAAAGTTTTGTAAGATGCAACTCAACTTATTAATTAATTAATGTGAATGTGACTTCTTTCATTCGACGTATTAGTGCCCTATTATGTAATGTCTGATCTCTATTCATTTTACTTTGTTTCTTACAGTAAAAGACATAAAACATGAAATTATCCTTTCTGTTGATTATTTGGGAAATTCAGCTCTTAAAATATCATCAATTTCCACGGGATTGTAAATATTCATCATTAATAGAGTAGTGTTTAAAGATAGAGGAAGTAGAAAGTACCTTGTTTTCAGTTGTGGAGATTTAGATTTAATCACTAAACCACTGTGAAAGTTTCATTACATTTCCTTTTTCATGCTCACAATTCCTCATACCAAACCAGTTTCTCATCAGTGACTAACACTACAGAACACCAACTACCAAGAAGCAGTTTCCTCATTTTCATGCAGAATCCGTCAGAACAGATATACGCTACTGTGCATGAGGCTCATAAACTGAATCCTGAGTGGAGAGATTACAGGAACGCAGACACTTACCAAGGACGGAGTCTGGTCTAAGGACAGCGTCTGGTCCAGGAACAGTGTGCTGCATTCTCCAGCATCTGCAGCTCCCATTATCTCTGCCTTGTACAGGGTCCAACAGGCAGCAGGCATTGAGTAGTGGTGATGGTTCTGGTTGTTGATATGAATTCACTGTTGAGCTATGTGGAGCCAGTAGTGGTTCTTACCAATGTGGCCAATTCCCTGTTTGATACAGCGCTACTGATGGAGGTATATGACCACCTGAATGGGACAGCGGCTGGAAGCAGTGACCTGGTCCAGAAGGAAGTGGCCCAGTTCTATATGATTTACAACATGATCTACTCATTAGCCCCCTTACTGACCACGGTGCTGCTGGGAAGGTGGGCTGATTGCCAAGGCCAGAAGGTGCTACTGGTGGTGCCATTACTGGGCTACCTGCTGGGAAGACTCTTACTACTGTTCACCCACATTTTCCAGCTCCCTGTCAACGTGATGTTCGGTTGTGCTGTGATCAATGGATTGACTGGGGGATTCCCAGCTTACTGGAGTGGGATTAATGCCATCACTGCCCTGAGGTCAGGACCAGCCAGACGCAGTCTGAGGTTAAATATGCTGGAGGTGGCATCGGGGATAGCTGGATTCATTGGCAGTGTGGCATCTGGCCACTTCTTCCTGATGAAAGTTAACAACCAACACGGGCTGTTACTGATCTGCCTGTGCCTAACTCTGTACTTACTAAGTCTGCTGTATGCGGCATTTATCCTCCGTTATCCTTCTGTCCAGCCACAATGCCAGGTTCCCACAGAGGTGAATGACCCCAGCCCGAAGAGGTACAGCATACAGATGGCTCTTCTGTTTGTCTGCTACATCCTGTATGATTTTGGAGTGACTGGTGGTGAGAACATCATCTCAATCTTTGTCCTGAAGCCCCCCTTGAGCTGGGATGCAGTCTGGGTGGGCTATGGTAAAGCTGCCTGCTACGTCATGTTTCTGACCAGCTTCCTCGGAGTTCTGATTCTTTCTAAATGGCTGAGTGACACCTCCCTGGTCTTTATGGGGATCATCTCCAACACGTCTGGGTTCATCACCATGGCCTTTGTGAGCAGGAGTTCGGTCTATTTTGTTGGTAAGTACCGCCCTCCCCTCTAACCGCACCAATAAAAATTAGACAAACTCCTCTGGCCTCGGGAGCCTCCATTTGAATCATTCTCGAGATATGGGTATCACTGGCTAGGCCAGCATTTATTACGCAGTGGGTAATTGCGATTCAACCACATTACTGTAAGCTTGGAGACACAACTAGACCAGACTATGTGTGGTTGGCAGATTTCCTTCCCTGAAAGGGATTCATGACTCTGACAGGTTTTTGTTGCAATAATTGACGCTGGTTTCAATTAAACTAACTTTTGATTCCTTATTTTTAATTGAATTCAACTCTCACCATCTGCTGTGGCTGACTTTGAACCCCTGTTCCCACACTGGGGCTCCAGATTACTGGTCTAATGACAATACCAATTCCTCCTCTGAGCAATAGTAATTAAAGTCATTATTTATTCAACCATTTGGAAGAAATAGCAATGAGGTACAGAAAGGATACTGGATTGGGAGTAGGGGGCCATTTATGTAATTACCTGGAATCTAAACACTGGAAAACCCTAACCAGAGATAATGGGAACTGCAGATGCTGGAGATTCCAAGATAATAAAATGTGAGGCTGGATGAACACAGCAGGCCAAGCAGCATCTCAGGAGCACAAAAGCTGACGTTTCGGGCCTAGACCCTTCATCAGAGAGGGGGATGGGGGGAGGGAACTGGAATAAATAGGGAGAGAGGGGGAGGCGGACCGAAGATGGAGAGTAAAGAAGATAGGTGGAGATTACAAGAGAGTTGCAATGGGAGAGAGATTCCCTGAGGTTGGTCTGGAGGGAGGAGGGTAACTTCTTCAGGTTAGGCATCCCTGGAAGAGGCTTCGCAGTGAGGTTAAAATAGTATCAGAGATAATGGGAACTGCAGATGCTGGAGATTCCAAGATAATAAAGTGTGAGGCTGGATGAACACAGCAGGCCAAGCAGCATCTCAGGAGCACAAAAGCTGACGTTTCGGGCCTAGACCCTTCATCAGAGAGGGGGATGGGGGGAGGGAACTGGAATAAATAGGGAGAGAGGGGGAGGCGGACCGAAGATGGAGAGTAAAGAAGATAGGTGGAGATTACAAGAGAGTTGCAATGGGAGAGAGATTCCCTGAGGTTGGTCCGGAGGGAGGAGGGTAACTTCTTCAGGTTAGGCATCCCTGGAAGAGGCTTCGCAGTGAGGTTAAAATAGTATCAGAGATAATGGGAACTGCAGATGCTGGAGATTCCAAGATAATAAAATGTGAGGCTGGATGAACACAGCAGGCCAAGCAGCATCTCAGGAGCACAAAAGCTGACGTTTCGGGCCTAGACCCTTCATCAGAGAGGGGGATGGGGGGAGGGAACTGGAATAAATAGGGAGAGAGGGGGAGGCGGACCGAAGATGGAGAGTAAAGAAGATAGGTGGAGATTACAAGAGAGTTGCAATGGGAGAGAGATTCCCTGAGGTTGGTCCGGTCTCTCCCATTGCAACTCTCTTGTAATCTCCACCTATCTTCTTTACTCTCCATCTTCGGTCCGCCTCCCCCTCTCTCCCTATTTATTCCAGTTCCCTCCCCCCATCCCCCTCTCTGATGAAGGGTCTAGGCCCGAAACGTCAGCTTTTGTGCTCCTGAGATGCTGCTTGGCCTGCTGTGTTCATCCAGCCTCACATTTTATTATCTTGGAATCTCCAGCATCTGCAGTTCCCATTATCTCTGATACTATTTTAACCTCACTGCGAAGCCTCTTCCAGGGATGCCTAACCTGAAGAAGTTACCCTCCTCCCTCCGGACCAACCTCAGGGAATCTCTCTCCCATTGCAACTCTCTTGTAATCTCCACCTATCTTCTTTACTCTCCATCTTCGGTCCGCCTCCCCCTCTCTCCCTATTTATTCCAGTTCCCTCCCCCCATCCCCCTCTCTGATGAAGGGTCTAGGCCCGAAACGTCAGCTTTTGTGCTCCTGAGATGCTGCTTGGCCTGCTGTGTTCATCCAGCCTCACATTTTATTATCTTGGAATCTCCAGCATTTGCAGTTCCCATTATCTCTGATACTATTTTAACCTCACTGCGAAGCCTCTTCCAGGGATGCCTAACCTGAAGAAGTTACCCTCCTCCCTCCGGACCAACCTCAGGGAATCTCTCTCCCATTGCAACTCTCTTGTAATCTCCACCTATCTTCTTTACTCTCCATCTTCGGTCCGCCTCCCCCTCTCTCCCTATTTATTCCAGTTCCCTCCCCCCATCCCCCTCTCTGATGAAGGGTCTAGGCCCGAAACGTCAGCTTTTGTGCTCCTGAGATGCTGCTTGGCCTGCTGTGTTCATCCAGCCTCACACTTTATTATCTTGGAATCTCCAGCATCTGCAGTTCCCATTATCTCTGATACTATTTTAACCTCACTGCGAAGCCTCTTCCAGGGATGCCTAACCTGAAGAAGTTACCCTCCTCCCTCCAGACCAACCTCAGGGAATCTCTCTCCCATTGCAACTCTCTTGTAATCTCCACCTATCTTCTTTACTCTCCATCTTCGGTCCGCCTCCCCCTCTCTCCCTATTTATTCCAGTTCCCTCCCCCCATCCCCCTCTCTGATGAAGGGTCTAGGCCCGAAACGTCAGCTTTTGTGCTCCTGAGATGCTGCTTGGCCTGCTGTGTTCATCCAGCCTCACATTTTATTAACCCTAACCAGAGATCAGTTTCCTGTTTTATTAGTAATCCTCATGCTTGTGATCTCAATCGTGAACTTGAAGTCAGCGAATTTTGTAATTCATGAATTGGCTTCAGTGAAGCACTCGGATTATTGTAAACCCCAACAGATATCTTTTGTGATGTTTTGACATTGTGAAACGTGAGTTCTTCTACACTGTTGACGTATATTTCGCTTGGCATGATTCAGATTGAGGCTCCTGGCCCCATAACATTCCCACATGTTGAGAATGAATCAAAAGGCAAACTTGAGATCACAAATTCAAGTATCTGACTAATATTCCCTATTGCGTCATTAATCTGCCTGATGCTGTCAGTATTACAGGATTTTAAAAAAGGTTTTATGATGGTTTATCTCTCACAGGGATTAGTTTAGTATTCCAAATGCAGTCAGAAATCTCAAGCATTATTTAAGGTGCAAGATGTCTACCCATTTCCTGAGGACTGCCAAGCAGCAAGGCAGACTGTGTGGTCAATGTAACTGTACTAATTGGCACAACAGGGCAGGGCAAGGTAGGGCAGGGCAGGATAGGTAGGCACTGAGTGAGTGAATGCTAAGAGACCAGCCTGGTCCAATCTGTGACCTGGGTGCCTGCTCCTATGAGAAAATATTCCTGCAACAACCTTTCAATGTTATTTGTCAGTGCGCTCTTAGTTGCAGGCCTGTGCTTCCAGAGCAGGTGTATCAGAGAGAAGTCTTGATGGTCATGAGAAGATGCCAATGTCTATGGGTAAGGGCTGTGTGCAGCTGGTGCCCTGAGCTACAGTTTGGTGCTAAGCATCACAACTTGGTATGGCAACTGCTCTGCCCAGGACCATAAGAAACTACAGAGAGTTGTGAACACAGCCCAATCCGTCACACAAGCCAACCTTCCATCCATTGACTCCATCTACACTTCCCATTGCCTCAGGAAGGCAGCCAACATCATCAAAAACCCCTCCCACCCCGGTTATAATCTCTTCCATCGGTTAGAAGATACAAAAACTTAACACACGTACCAACAGATAGAAGAACAGCTTCTCCCCTGCTTTTTTGGACTTCTGAATGGACCTCTCAAATTTTAAGTTTAATGTTGATCTTGCTATGTGTGCACCTTCTCTGCAGTTGTAACATTATGTTCTTCACTGTTCTATTGTCCCACTTTGTATGATATGCTGTCCCTGTACGGTACACGAGAAAAAGCCTTTCACTGTATTTAGATACATGAGACAATAATAAATCAAATCAACAAGGAGGCTCCTCACAGCCGGCATTGAGCTGAGTTCACCAGGTACTCGCCCTGAGTTCCAGGCTGAGACTGTGTTCATTCACTGCCAGGAAGCCCCTGACCATGAACAAACCTCCCATCCCACATGACCCCTCCCATTCACACTTTACCATATCCCACCTTGGAAATACTATCAGCCCCTTCGCAATTATCTTACCCCACCATGGGGTGGTGCAGCTCCCAACTCCCTAGGAATTCCTTGCCAAGTCTTCCCTCTCACAGCAGCAGCAACATTGCCCACATCCACCTCCCCACCACATATACGTTACAATGTGTTGCATTGACTAAATGTAGCGCATTATCCCCAAAGCGTTTAGAGCAGGAGAAACTGAGAGGGACAAGCAAAATGTTGGGTCTACCTACAGCACATACACTGTAGCAGCACAAGAAGGCAGCTCACCATCACCTTCTCAAAGGCAACTATGGACAGGCAATAAATGTTGGGTAGCCGCTGACACCCACATCCCATGTGAGATTTTAAGAAGTGAGATAAAATGGTTCACTTTTTTCATTCCTCATGTCAAAATGGACAATTTCATGCTTTCCCACATTTCCCAAGGCCGACACTGTCCCTCATGGCATACCATTTGTTACATCTTGCCAACCAGAAGCTGACCCATTTATGCCCACTGTTAGCTCACCAATCTTCTTTCCATTGTTACTTCCTACGCCATCAGCTTTTATTTTCCACATTACTCTTTGATATGACAGTTCATCAAATGCCTTCTGAAAATCTAAATATGGTATATACATTGGCTCCCCTTTATCCACTGTTCGTGTTGCTCCCTCAATACATTGATCCAATACATTGATCAATCATAATTTCCCTTTGACAAAACCATGTTGATTCTGCCTAACTCCCTTGACATTATCTGAGTGCACTGTTATAAATGCTGTAAAAATAGCCTCTAACATTTTCCCTGTCGAGCTAACTGGCCTGTAGGTTTCACGTTTGCCTCCCTTACATTTTGAAGAAAAGGAACTGCATTTTCCATTCAAGTGGAACCATCCCAACTATCTCACTAACCACTTCTTATAAGACCTTGGGATGAAGTCTATCAGGACCTGGCACTTATTAACCCTCAGCTCCAACAGTTTAGTCAGGACTACTTCTCTAGTAATTGTAATTTATTGATTTACTCCCTTCCTTCTGTTTCATGATTTACAGCTATTTTTGGGATCTTACTTGATTCCACTTCATAGAAACTAGGAGCCAGAGTAGGTCATTGAGCTCTTTGACCTTGTTCTGCCATTCAGTATGATCATGGCTGATCCCTGAGTTCATTCCTGCTTTCTCCCGAGACTCTTTGATGTCTATAAAATTGTGCTGCAGCTTTATGCAGTCATTCTCCATTTAAATAATATTCAGCTCCTGTATTCTTGCTGTCAAAGTACATGACCTCACATTTCCCCATGTTATATTCCATTTACCAAGATTTTGTCCACTCGCTTATCCTATCTATATTCCCCTGCAGAGTCTTTATGTTATCCTCACCACCAGTGATCCCTCTAACTCTCTTATCCGCTGCAAGGACTGCAAGGCTTGTGCGTGCCAGTGATTTCTGGAATTGGAATGTCAATGCCATGATTGGCGTGAAATTGCATGGAACATCGGAGTGGCTGTGCAGCTTAAAGGAAATATTGCTCACCATTTGCCTTCCAATCTGTTTATGTGTCATCTGCAAATGTGGAGACAGTTCAATCCTTTCCTCATCCAAACTATTAATATATCGAGTCATAGAGCTGTCCAGGACAGAAACAGACCCTTCAGTCCAACTCGCCCACGCTGACCAAATATCCTAAATTAACCTAGTCCTATTTGCCAGCATTTGGCCCATATCCCTCTAAACCCTATCAGAGATAATGGGAACTGCAGATGCTGGAGATTCCAAGATAATAAAATGTGAGGCTGGATGAACACAGCAGGCCAAGCAGCATCTCAGGAGCACAAAAGCTGACGTTTCGGTCTAGGCCCGAAACGTCAGCTTTTGTGCTCCTGAGATGCTGCTTGGCCTGCTGTGTTCATCCAGCCTCACATTTTATTATCCCTCTAAACCCTTCCTATTTGTGTATCTGTCCAGATTCCTTTTAAATGTTGTAATTGTAACAGTGAGGCAATAGCCTAATGGTATTATTGCTGGACTATTAATCCAGCGAGCTGGATAGTGTTCTGGGGACCCTGGTTTGAATTCAATAAAATATCTGGAATTAAGAATCTAATGATGATCATGAATCCATTGTTGCGTGTTGGGAAAAATCCATCGGGTTCATTGATGTTCCTTAGGGAAGAAAACTGGCTTACATGTGACTCCAGACCCACGACAATGTGGTTGACTCTCAACTGCCCTCTGGGCAATTAGAGGTGGACAGTAAATGCTGTCTGGCCAGTGATGCCCTCATCCCATGAATGAATAAAGAATAAAAGAAAAGCCTCCACCACATCCTCTGGCAGCTCATTCTATATATGTACCTCCCTTTGAGTGAAAAAAATTGCCCCTTAAAGTCCATTTTAAATCTTCCCACTTTCACCTTCGTCCTGTGTCCTCTAGTTTTGGACTGCCCCACCCCAGGGAAAAGACTTGACTATTCACTCAACTCATACCCCTCATGATTCTATAAAACTCTATAAGATTGTCCCTCAGCCTCCAACGCTCCGGGGAAAATAGCCCAACCCTATTCAGCCTTTCCCTGTAGCTCAAACCCTCCAAGCCTGGCAACATCTTTGCAAATCTCTTCTGAACCCTTTCAAGTTTCACAGTATGTTTCCTAAAGCAGAAGATCAGAATTGAGTGCAATATTCCAAAAGTAGTCTCACCAAAGTCCTGGACAGCTACAACATGACTCCTCAACTCCTATTCTCAATGCATGACCAATAAAGGCAAGTGTATCAAACGCCTTCTTCACTACGCTATCAGTAAATATCTGTAGCCCCAGCACAGATCCCTGTGGGACACCACTTGTTGTAAGCTGCCAACCTGAAAAAATGCAACCCTGCTACTTTATTCTAACTCTTTGTCTTCTAATATTTAGTTAATTCTCTATTCATCCTGATTTACTATCTCTAATATCATGGTCTCTTACCTTGAAAATATTCAGTGATCTGGCCTCCGAAGCCTTCTGTGGCAGAGAATTCCAGAGGTTCACTATGCTATGAAGAAATACTTCCTCATTTCAGTTCTTTCTTGTCTATCCCAAAGACTGAGACAATGATCCTTGGTTCTAGATTCCCCAACCAGAGAAAACATCACCTTTCATCTAGCCTGTTCAGCCCTGTTAAAGTTTTATGTGTTTCAATCACGTGTGCTCTCGTATTTCTAAATTCTGGTGAATACAGGCCCAGTCAAACCAATCTCTCCTCATAGGACAGTCCTGGTATCCAATGAACCTCCACTGCATTCCCTCTATGGCAAGTATGTCCTTTCTTAGGTAGGGAGACCAAAACTGCATGCAATACTCTAGGTATGGACCCCAAGGCCCTGTATAACAACTGTAAGACATTCCTACATGAACTCAATTCCTTTTGCAATGAAGGCCAGTATATCTTCCTCATCGTTGCTGCGCCTTCCTGACTGCTTTCATTGACTGGTGTACAAGAACACCAAGATCCCTTTGTACATCCACACTTCCCAATAAATCATCATTGAAATAACACTCTTCCTTTCTGTTTCTTAGAGCAAAGTATCTCACTTCAAATTTAGCCACATTGGACTGTATCTGCCATGTGTTTGCCAACTCAATAAACTTTTTTGAATCACTTTGAAGCCTTCTTGCACCCTCCTCACAACTTTCAATCCCACCCAGTTTTGTGTCATCAGCAAATTTGAAAATGAAGCATTTGGTTGCCTCATCTGGGTCATTTGTATATATCATGAATAATTGTAGCCCAAGCACTGATTCTTATGGTAATCCATCAGTCACTGCCTGCTATTCAGTAAAACATCTATTTCTTCCCACTCTCTGCTTTATGTCTGTCAACCAATCCTCATTCCATGCCAATATATTACCCCCTTTCCCATACAATTTAACTTTGCCCACTAATCTCTTCTGAGAAATCGCATTGAAAAAAAGCCTTCTGAATATTCAAATACACCACAATAACTGGTTCTCCCTTGTTTGCTCTATTACTTACATCCCCCTAAAAAGCTCCAGACCAGATATGCACTTATTTAATTTTTAGCAAAAAAACTATTTAATATCAGTTAATTTACATTTCCAAGCATTTTTGCTGACCAAACCAGGAACATTTTCAAAAATACTTTTTTTAACTGTCAATGAATCGCTTTGTATCTTGGCCGCAGATTTTCTCCAAAATTTTAGCCTTGCAAGTTCCATCAGTTGACAGCTTTTATGTGCATATCTACCAGTGCAATAGGGCAGTCTGTACCCAATCTGAAATCTCTGTGTGCAACCCAAAATCTCATCTGCTTTGTAATTTTTCCTATATGGTCGCTTTTATTAGTTTGTCTTCTAATTTGTTCATAGCTGCTGAGACTTCCCAATCATGTGGGCTTTTGTTCCTGGAGATATTCCTTAACCTTGTTAAGTTATACTGTCAATTATTTTTATCTCCTCCTATTAAAAGGATTCTTTTCCGTGGTTTGGGATCTCTGTCTTTATCATGTTCCTTCCAAAAGCTATTGTGGAGTGTACGCTGCATTTTCTTGCCTTTCATCTTCATACTTTATTTTACAATTTATGGACCTCACCTCCTGCCCCTCATCCTGTACATTCAAACAGTTGTTCATTTTTCAGAGGCTTTCCCTACTTTACATACATTAGGTTCGCCTTTCCAATGATTGGCTCCCAGCCCCCACCATGGTAAATATTTGATATCAGTGTCCACATTTGGTAGTTGTCTTTTAAAACTGATAACCTTATTTTGAATTTATTTATCCGGCCTCCTTCCAATAAATTGTCAATAGTTATGCAAAATGTAGTTGTGAGTAGTTCCTGATTCTTCATGACTTTGTACAACCATTTTACAAACTACAAATTTATAATCTATGCCTAGTAACCTTGAGGAATATACCCAAACCACCTGATTTACCACGATTCATAACAGTTGTCTCTCTGTTTTACCAGTAATCTATCCCAGGCCCCTCCACTCTGGCTGATCTGTCAAAGTCCTATGAACCATTTTGCTTATTACTGTGTGTTTTCTTTCACACACTTTCTGCTAATATATTCATTTTCATTCAATCCCTACAGTGTGGAAACAGGCCTGTCAGCCCAACAAGTCCATACTGACCCTTGGAGCATTCCACCCAGACAATCCCCCTATAATCCACCTAATCTACACACCCCTAAACACTATGGGCAATTTAGCAGGGCTAATCCACCTAGTCTACACATCTTTGGACTGTGGGAGGAAACCGGAGCACCTGGAGAAAACCCACATAGGCATGGGGAGAATATGCAAAGTCCACACAGACAGTCGCCTAAGGGTGGAATCGAACCCAGGTCCCTGGTACTGTGAGGCAGCAGTGCTAACCACTGAGCCATCGTATGGCTGATTATGTACATTGTTGCACGCTTATATGTCAGTTCATGATTAGCAATGTGGTTCAGCGGTTCGCACAGCTACCTCACAGCATCAGGGACCTGAGTTCAATTCCAGCTTCGGGTGACTGTCTGTGTGGAGTTTGCATGTTCTGTGTGCATCTGTCTGAGTTTTCTGCGGGTGCTCTGGTTTCCTGCCACAGTCCAAAGATGTGTAGGTTAGATGAATTGTTAAAGGGGTTAGAAGGATATCTAGGATAGAGGTCTAGTGAGATGTTTTTCAGAGGTTTGGTGTAGACCTGATGTGCTGAATGACCTCTTTCTGCACAATAGGGATTCTATGATTTTAGTGGTGGAATTTTGTCAATGGTCCAAGTATAGTCCCTATTCACTTTTTTCATTTCCTTATCCAAATTATTTCTAATGTTTACTGTATATTATTGTTAACTGACTAAATGTGACTTAAAACCGACATCCATGTGACATACCAGAACCACAGTGATGTTGATTGACTCTTAATTCCCATTTGGGCAATAAATGCTGGCCCATTCAGTAATACCCACATCCATTGAACGGATTTAAAAAACTGGTCTCGTGTTCAGAGAAACTGTCCTAAAAACATTCTCTGAACAATTCATCTATACTCTCTTTATATGCCTGACTTTTCAAGTCTATATGTAGATTAAAATCCCTCTTGATTATCAAAATACCTTTCTGGCAAGTTCCAATTAATACCTCCTATATACTCCACCTACAGTAAGGTTACTCTTAGGGGCATGTATACCACTTCCACAAGTGACTTATTGCCTTTATCATTGCTCATCTCCATCCAGACTGTTTTCACATCCTGGCTTCCAGAACCTAGGCCTCTCTGGTGTGTTAAAATTATCATTAACTAAGATGCCACCCATCCACCTTTTCCTAGCTTTCTGCACTTCTTAATGCCATGTAACCTTTAATATTCCAATCCAATTAATGTAATTTGATCAGAACCTACTCATTCATTTCTATTTGTACTCCGAGTTCATTGTTTCTTGGTTTGAATTTTATACGCACATTTTTCTTTTTCAGATCCTGCTCTAGTTCCCTCTTGAAACCTTGCCTCCACCATAGAGCCACAGAGGTTTACAACATGCTGCCCAGTTTTCACAATTAAGCCAGTCCCATTTGCCTGAGTTTGGGCCATATCCGTCCGTACCTATCCCATCCATGTACCTGTCCAAATGTTTCTTAAATTGTATTTGCCTCCACCATTACCTCTGACAGCCCATTCCAGACACTCACGACTCTCTGTATGAAAAAGCTTCCCCTCTGAACCCTTTTGTATCTTTCCCTTCTCACCTTAAACTATGCCCTCAAATTTTGGCTCCCCTATCGTGGGGAAGAGCTGGGCAATATCTACTTTATCTATGCCTCTCATAATTTTATAGACTTTCATAACGTCACCCCTCAGTTTCCTCTGCTCTCAGAAACAAAGTCCCAGCCTATCCAGCTTCTCCTTAAAACTCAAACCTTGCAGTCCAGGTAACATCCTAGTAAATCTTTTCTGCACTCTTTCTAATTTAGTAATATCCTTTCTATAATAGGATGATCAGAACTGCACACACTACTCCAAATGTGGCTTCTCATACTCTCAAACAGTGCATACCAGTCTGAAACACTCGTGTGAAGTACTTCTTAGCATTGTCATTGCTTCTTTCACTTTACACTTTAAATGTCGGCCCTCTCGTTGTTTCTCCCTTTATAAGCAGGGGCACGTTCCCCCTCTCTACTCCATTCAGGCTCTCCTGATTTCAGAAACCTCCTCCCAGTATTCCTTTCTCCAAAGAGAATGCTCCCAACCTCTCCAGTCTACCCAGAACCTCTCCAAAGTGTTTTCATTCATCCTAAAGCAAGGCGCCCATAACAGTGTACAATACTCCAGCTGAGGTCCAACACGTGTCTTGTACATGTTTGACATCGCCGCTCTGCTCTTGTACTCTGTTCTCCTATCGATAAAGTTGTGGGCATGTGTGCTTTATTAACCGCTCTGTCCACCTATCCAGCCACCTTCAATGATCTTCACACACATACACAAAGGATCCTGAGCCCCTGTACCCCCTTTAAAATGATACCTTTTATTTTATAATTTTTCTCCTTGTTTTTAATTATCACCAAACCTGTCCTCAACTACAGCAATTCCCACAAAATCCTGCTCATGCTTTCTCCCTGAGATACACACTCTGCCGGTCAGGATGAACTTGCACATTCCTCACAGCTTCAGCACAGCTTTCCATGGATCAGGTTAATATCCAGCTCTGCTTTGCAGATCTCTTTCATAAAGTGGCATCAGGGGGAATCACTTGTAGAATTGGCAGTGTCAGCAACATGATGCTTCACAACCTGAAACTCCTCTCAATCCCATGTCTATCATGTGAAGATGCAAACTCCAAATAGCAATAGAACTAGTGTGAAGTGATTCATTTTAGTGTGGGAATGATTATATGTATAACAGTGTGAAAGTGGGAGGGTTTGTAAGGGTGAGAGCGAGGATGTAAATGTGAGGGTGTGAGCAAGAGTGAAAGTGTGAGGGTGTATACGGGTGAGAGCGAGGATGAAAGTGAGGGTGTGTGCAAAGTCCTGTGAAGGTGCAAGTAAGATTTTGTGTCTTTATGAGCTTGAGTGTGTACGTGAGTGTGAATGTGTGTGAATGGATTTAAGTAAATGAGTTTGTGCGGGTAAGTGTGATCATAAGTTTATGTGAATTAGTGTGCAAGAGTGAGTGTAAATGTGTGTATATGAGTGTTTGAGTACAAGTGAGCACGGGCGTGTGATTAAATGTGAGCATATGTGTTTGTTAGTTTATCTGAGTGAGTGTGAGTGAGCAAGAGTGTGTTTGAGTGCTTTGAATAAGCATGAGTGCGTGTGAGTGAGAGTGTCAGCACGAGTGCGTGTGAGCTACTGAGTGTGAATTTTATTCTTCATCTCAGGTTGTCCCCTCTCTAATAGTAATATGAGCACAACACAATCCAAGGAGCTATAATCCCATATATTTTTAAAAAATCACTGTCAAAAGCTTGCTGTTTTCTTTGGGTCAGTCGTGAATGACCAAATCAAGTTTCACACATTCCCAGCTGCAGCTATGGAATGGGCTGTGGCCATGGTTATTAATAGAATAACGTCACAACATTGCACTGTTACCGTGACAGCAAGCATAAAAAACAGAAACTGTTACGATGGCACACACACTTGACTGGAACTGGGATGAGGAGTTTTCTTTTGTGGATTTGGCAGAGGCTTTGAGCTTTGAAGCTGTGTGTGTGGGTGGATTCTGTGTCCCTACAGTTTAATAAAACTCAGTGTCCTCATGGCCACACCTTGTGGGAACCTGACATGGGAGCAGCTCAACCGCTGAGGTCAAGCACATTGTGTGATACTTGTGAGTGTGAGACTGCACATGAGAGTCAGCAATTGAGTATGAATCTGTGTCAGAGAGTTAGGGAATAAGTGTGAGAGTCAGCAAGTGTGAGACTGTGTGTAATAGTCAGAGAGTCAGTGTGAGATTGCGTGAGAGTCAGAGAGCGAGAGTGAGACTGTGTGTGAGAATCAATGAGTGTGAGACTGCATCTGTGAGTCAGAGAATGTGAGAGTATGTGTGTGAGTTGGAGAGGATGAGACTGCATGTGAGAGTCAATGAGTGAAAGACTGTGTAAACACAGTGACAGGACAGACTGAGTACACACAGGAGTAGGGCAATCTGTGTACACACACAGTGACAGGGCAGTCTGCATACACACCTAGTGACAGGGCAGTCTGCGTACATACACAGTGATGGGGCAGTCTGCGTACACACATAGTGACAGGGCAGCCTGTGTACACACACACAGTGACGGGGCAGTCAGCGACACACACAATGACGGGGTAGTCTGCGTACACACCTAGTGACAGGGCAGTCTGCATACACACACAGTGACAGGGCAGTCTGCGTACACACCTAGTGACAGGGCAGTCTGCGTACACACAGTGATGGGACAGTCTACGTACACAATGTGATGATGTGACCTTTATTTTCTCCAGCTCGCAGCATGATGTTATTCTCGTGTATTCCAATGCCCACAATTCGAGCTCAGCTGTCCAAGCAAATGGAGGGGGCTTCTTACGGTAAGGATGGAGTAAAGGATTATAGAGAGTGAATGGGGTTATAGAGGGTGAGTGAGATTGTAGAGGGTGAGTGGGATTATAGAGGGTGAGTGGGACTATAGAGGCTGACTGGGGTTATAGTGAGTGAGTGGAGTTATAGAGAGTGAGTGGGGTTATAGTGGGTGAGCGGGATTATAGAAGGTGAGTGGGATTATAGAGGGTGAGTGGGATTATAGAGGGTGAGCGGGGTTATAGAGAGTGAAGGGGGTTATAGAGAGTGAAGGGGGTTATAGAGGGTGAGTGAGATTGTAGAGGGTGAGTGGGATTATAGAGGGTGAGTGGGACTAGAGAGGCTGACTGGGGTTATAGTGAGTGAGTGGAGTTATAGAGAGTGAGTGGGATTATAGAGGGTGAGTGAGGTTATAGAGGGTGAGCGGGGTTATTGAGAGTAAGTGGGGGTTATACAGAGTGAATGGGGCTATAGAGAGTTAGTGGGGTTATTGAGGGTGAGCCGGATTATAGAGGGTGAGCAGGGTTACAGAGAGTGAGTCGGGGTTATGGAGGGTGAATGGGGTTATAGATAGTGAGTGGAGTTATAGGGGTTGAGTGGGGCTATAGAGAGTTAGTGGGGTTATAGAGGGTGAGCGGGATTATAGAGGGTGAGCGGGGCTAAACAGGGTGAGCAGGATTATAGAGGGTGAGCAGGGCTATAGAGGGTGAGAGGGATTATAGACAGGGGTTATAGATAGTGTGCAGTGTTGTAGAGGGTGAGTGGGATTATAGAAGGTTAGTAGATAGTGTGCAGTGTTGTAGAGGATGAGTGGGATTATAGAGGGTTAGTGGGGTTACAGAGAGTGAGTGAGGGTTATGGAGGGTGTGTGGGGTCATAGAGAGTGAATGGGGTTATAGAGAGTGAGCGGGGTTATAGAGGGTGAGTGGGGGTTATGGAGGGTGAGTGGGGTTATACAGAGTGAGTGGGGCTATAGAGAGTTAGTGGGGTTATAGAGGATGAGCGGGATTATAGAGCATTAGCGGGGTTCTAGAGTGTGAGTGGGTGTTATGGAGGGTGCGTGTGATTATAGAGATGTGTGTCCCTTATGTGCAGAGACTGTTTGGGCCAATGAATTCCTGCCTATCATGCTGTTACTCATTGCAGCTCTCCAGGTCCTGACTGAAATCCCTCATTTCTTCTCAGGTTCCATCTTCGCCTGGCTGCAGTCAGCAATTGCTTTAACAGACGTGATTTCCACCGCTATGTTCAACAGTCTGTATGCTAACTCGGTCCAGTCGGCCAGTAACTTCCTTCTACTCCTAGCTGCAGCGATATGTTGGTCCAGCACTGTGCCAGTTGTGTAAGTACCCCTCTGTGTGAGAGAGCTGGTCTGTCTACCATCATCTCCTCTGCTCAATTAAACATCCCTCACTTCTCCACCACCTCCTTGATTTAACGATTATCTCTATCTCTCTCTTTTTGAACGTCATCTCGGCCCTTTGCCCAAACATTCTTATCTTTCCCAAAATTCCTTCTCCTAAACCAATCAGTCATTCAGCATTTATCTTCACTGTTAGCAAAATCCGAGCTGACAATGCATTAGAGACAGACCCTCACACAGAACCTCAAATCATCCATACCCTCATTCTCTCACTGACCCTCACACTCTCACTCATCCTTACACTCATTCTCACACTCACTATCACATTGACCCTCACACACACCCTCACACAAACCTCCATTGACTTCCATTCTCATGCTGACCATTACTGATCCCCACCCTCACACAGATACCCTCACTGCCCCTGCCGTCACACACACGCTCATTGACCCTGCTCTGAAACACCACCTTACACACACTCACTGACCCTCACCCTCACCCTCTCCGTTAAATTCCATCCATATCATTAACCAGTGACTCCCTCTCCTTCTGTCCAACTCACGTTGTCCAATCACATTGCCCATGGATGTCTGTGCCCTCCTGACTGAGGTGGGAGGTTATTAGCTGTTGACGATGGGGGTGGAGGGCAGGGCAGGGAATGTAGAAACATGGCACCACTGGGGTATTCACAGCATCTCTTTAATCAGGATAGAGAACCCAACTGACTAGCAGTGGTTAAGAGACACCATCGAGAAGGGGCCATTAGTGCCCAACAGTAAAGGACAGCAAGCAGAGGTTCATGTTGACAGAATGAAATTGAATTGCAGTGAGGAGTAAGGATGTCAGACAAGAGTTTAAGGCATCTAACAATCCCCATAGAACTGTTCAAAAGAGATTCCAACTTCCAATTAACAGCTGAAAGAATTATATATCAAAATTTAATGATTTAAGATGCTTACTGTAACAAATTACTACATAACATTGATAATGGGAACTGCAGATGCTGGAGAATCCAAGATAACAAAGGGTGAAGCTGGATGAACACAGCAGGCCAAGCAGCATCTTAGGAGCACAAAAGCTGACGTTTCGGGCCTAGACCCTTCATCAGAGGGTCTGATGGAGGGTCTAGGCTCGAAACATCAGCTTTTGTGCTCCTGAGATGCTGCTTGGCCTGCTGTGTTCATCCAGCTTCACACTACATAACACTACTCACTAAACACTATCTTCATAAAGAACTTACACACTAGGCCACAAATAGAATACCCTCTCCTTACATGGTGAATCACAATAGCTTTTTGGCCTCTAGCTGCTCTCTCCTCTCCCGGGGATACAGGCAGAATATATAAAAAAAGCTCTGCCTATATCATTCACTGATACTCTAGAAAATCCGGTAACCCAATCAGTGGCTGCCTGAGAGGGTGCTATGCCCTGTCTGAGTCTCAGAAATGTTTAGCGGGCATTTTAAAAATGTTAATGAAACGTAATATGAAACATCCCACAAAATATCTGGGTGTAGTTTCTACGACTGTCACTGACCTCATCTCCTCTGGACCTCCCCTCCACAGCTTCCTACCTCATAGTCACCCCACCCTGATATAACCTGCCTCTACCTCCTTCCCAAAACCCACAAACAGAACAGCCTGGGCAGATCCATCC
The DNA here is from genome assembly GCF_030684315.1 of Stegostoma tigrinum. Classification (NCBI taxonomy): domain Eukaryota; kingdom Metazoa; phylum Chordata; class Chondrichthyes; order Orectolobiformes; family Stegostomatidae; genus Stegostoma; species Stegostoma tigrinum. Next base: position 45,185,004 of record NC_081383.1, read on the forward strand.
TCTTAGCCTGTTTTTAATTTGATTTATTGTAGTCATTTGCATGGAAGTACATTGAAAAGTAGTACAGGCAGATCATAGTAAACAAGGTCATAAAGATCTTAGGGTGCATAGACAGAGCGAGGCATACAGGGTTACAGCTGTACAGGAGGTGCACAAAGCAAGATCAACATTAGCAAGTTCAACATTATTTGAAGTTAGAGAGGGCCATTTATGAGTCTAATAACAGCAGGGAAGAAGCTGTTCCTGAACCTGTTTTGTGTGTGTTCAAACTTCTGTGTCTTCTGCCTGACTCCCCACTCACCTTATTTCTTCAAATCTTGACTTCATTCTCTCCTGCTTTGTTCAATCTCTTCCCACTTTCATGCATCATTCTTCTGATGCTTTACGTCAGTTTCACAATGCCATTGGGGTTGACACCAGACCACAGAAGAGGCGGGTCAGTGGGACTAGTTTGCAGTGCTATAGTACAGGCACGATGGATTAAATGGCCATTTTCTGTACCTTGTTCCAGGATTTATAGCTGGAGAGAGAAAAGGGGAACTCATGGCTCAATTGCTGGCACAGACTCAGGACAGAGACTGATCACAGAGGAACTGCACTACAGTGATGGCAGCTGTACATCGTCTCTTTCAGAATGAGGAATCACAGCCAGTATGTGAAAATCCAGTTGACAGAAAGAGACCAAGAGGTTAAACGTCAAGGAAAGAACATCGAGGCCTGACCATGAGGAATTCTCATTTCTTGGTCTCAAACTGAAAATGATTGGAACGTTGACATGGGAGCTTGCTGTGTCTCCCAAAGGAGCTGGGGTCTTGAAAAAGAATATTTTTGGGAATGATAGACTGCCATGCTTGCCCAATCAAGTACCCCACAAACTGTGTATTTTTTTATGAAGTCTCACAAATCTTTCAGTTCATAAAATGATTCAAAGCAGCTGAAGGACAATGAATGCCAACAAATCCCATATCCTGAGATCGAATGGAAGATCAGTTGAAGTGCATAATAATTATCTGTTTATTTATTCCGTCAGATTTATTCTGTCAGATATTGCACCTTGAGATTAATGTTGATCTACCTCACAGTGAGATCTTTCTGTTTGCCTAATGACCCTGATTTGTTATTACAGCAGAGAAATCCTCCAGGATTCTGTAATAGTGCGCACCACTCAATTAGTTTTGCAGTTGTTCGTTCGCTTGTTGAACCGGTTGTCCTGTAGTGTGCAGATGTTTCATTACCCTTCTAGGCAACATCATCAGTGTGACCTCTAATCAAAGCATTGGTGTTCTGCTTCCTTCCAGATTTATATGGTCTTCTGGTGTGATGGTCTTGTCGCTTTCAGTTCTGTTGTTTTAGCAGCGGCCTGTATACAAGGTCTATTTCTATGGGTTTGTTAATGGAGTCCCGTGTTGGGAACCAGGCCCCCAGAAATTCCCTTGCATGTCTGTTGTTCACTTATCCCAGTATGGTCACTTTGTCCCAGTCAAACTGATGATCCTCATTGTCTGTGTCACATCTGGAATGAAGCAGAACACCAACAATTCAATTAGAGGTTGCATTGATGGTGTTGCCCCAAAGGGTAATAAAACATCTGCACGCCACAGAATAACCAGCTTGGCAAGCAAACAAACAACTGCATCCACAACCCAAGCTACAAATTTTCGCTATGAGTTATTTTTCCCTGACTGTTCAGGATCTGTCATACTGCTTACGTATAAAACAGTCTAACTCTGGGAAACTGCCCAATACCACATCCTTATCGGAAACAGAAGCTCTGACTTATTCTTTCTGATATCATCCAGTTAATGCATGATTTACCATCAGTACAATACAAACCCACGCAGGTCCAGACAAGAGATTGCAACAAAGAGAATAAGCTGTTCAAAAATGCCCATCTAACTTCTTTCACAGAATGGACGTTTGGTGGGAAAAGACTGAGCAGTTCCCTGGGGAGAGTCAGCATGACTTTGCCAGAAGAAGGGTTGTGTTTAACCAATTTATTGTGGCTCTTTGAAGAAGTAACATGCATTGTAGATAAAGGGGAGCCTAGCAATGTACTGTACTAGGATTGCCAGTGGGCTTTTGATAAGGAGCCATTTCAAAAATGATTGTGGAATAAAAAAAGCTCATTGATGTAGGAGGTAACACATTGATGTGGATAGAAGACTTGCTTGCCAACAGGAAGTAGAAAATAGTAATAAATGGGGCTCTGTTTGGCAGGATGTGACAAGTGAAATCCAATACAAATGGCATTTTGACGGACTTTCTGTTGGACCAAAGCTGGACTAGTGTATTGTACATGTTTAGCATAACTGCCTGGTGTTTGAACTATATTGAAGGACTCACTTATCCCAAATGCTTTATCGATGAATTGGTTACCTTGGGTCTCTACTTTCAAAAAATTGTCTGCAAACATTTTCAGGTCTGTCATGTCTTTCATCCCCTTTAAAATTGTCTACAATTGTCTCTGCTCATTCTCCTGTCTAAAGTGCATGCCTTACAACATTGACTTCCATCTACCATGTGCCTATCTATTTCACCAGTCTATGTCCTTTTGATGTCCATCACTATCTCCCTGCCATTTATTACACTTGGACGTTGTATCATTTGCAGTTTCAAAACTATGCCCTAGATCCCCAAGCCTGGACAATAGTTTGCATCATAAACCGTGCCTGCCAGTGTTCCTGTCCCAGCCAGTGCTGCTGTCCCAGCTAGTGCTGCTGTCCCTGCAAGTGCTCCTGTCCCAGCCAGTGCTGTTGTCCCAGCCAGTGCTCCTGTCCCAGCCGGTGCTCCTGTCCCAGCCGGTGCTCCTGTCCCTGCCAGTTCTCCTGTCCCAGCCAGTGCTGCTGTCCCAGCCAGTGCTCCTGTCCCTGCCAGTGCTGCTGTCCCTGCCAGTGCTCCTGTCCCTGCCAGTGCTATGTACAATCTTGGGCATCTGAGCAGCCTTGTCTAATCTCTCCACAGGTGTCTCTGGTTCAAGAATGATGTTAAACCTTTAACAGTGTTACACAGAACAGTCTCGATTTTACCTGTGCAATCATTCCAGGCTATAAATCAGACAACAGGAATGCAATACATCGATGATTTAAGAAAATGAGTAATTAATAAATATGACTGTTACGAAATGCCAAGTATTAGACCTGACCATTAAAATCATTTTTGTGTCCTGATCTGTTAGGCTGAAAATGCCTAATGGATTCTTTAAGGTTTGGTCAAAATGATTATGAGAAGGCAATGTGTGCTTTGATAGGAAGCAAATTTATTAGCTTAATCTACTTAATATATACTTACACAAACTAATGAGTGTATCTATTAACTCAAACTACATAATATACATATATACAGGCTATACAAGTTTGGTGGCCTTGGTTAGCACATTTATGAGGAAGAAGTGTTTAATGACAATGAGTCTCACTGCCTTCTGCCTGTCAGGGACCCCTATTTGCGATGGGTGCTGCGGTCTGGGGAATTCAGGGTTCCTGGCACTGTCCACAATCCTGCCCCAAGATCAAGTCCAACGCGTGTGACAGAGTCCCTGATGTTTATACTATTCTGATTACTGTACCCATACTTTCAGTACTTTTCCAGATATTTCATTGTGCAGACAATAAGTTGAAAACATCATTCCAATGGCGCTGTGTCAATTATATAAAATAATGCCTCCCAATGTCAGTAAAGGTTATGCAGTTACCCAACAGCCAAAATAAGCTGTTTTTACACCAGATCAGTAACTTTCCACTCGTCTATAATTGCTGATTGCCATGCTCAATTAATCCTTAATGATTAATCTTAATGGTCGGGTGTGAAGACATCATTTTTTTATGAGCCAATCAGTGCACCTTCTCACAAGAAGCAGAGCTAGAGATGGACGCAGAAACACAGCCCCACTCTAGGTCACAAGGGTAAGGGTGAACTGGGGAGTTGGATTGAGTTAACACTGACCTGGTATTCACTTCTGATAATGCACAGTCCAAGATGGCTTTATCACAATCCATACAACAGCAGGGTTCAGAGATAGGTACTTTTCAGCCTGAGGTTTCCTCCTCTTCTGGTCCACAGTGTGGAGTTTGGGAAGGAGCAGGACAAGGGAGGTAAGCTGTCTTTGTGTAAGAGCGTTTGGCTCACAGACATACACACACAGATATTTGCACAGACTGACTCACTCGTGCACACTTTCAGCAGGGATGTCAACGACCAGTGACCAGAGTCAGGACGCCAGCAGCCAGAGCAGGGATGCCAGTGCCCCAGTGCAGAACAGGAGTAAGCAGCCTGGTGTGGGAGTGAGGTTAGCGACCCAGTGCGGAGTCCAGCAGCAGCCAGCAGTCACCAGTTTGCACTTACCTGTTGTGGAGAGCCTTCAGAGAGGGGCCATAACGTTTGCCTTTTTAACTTTGTTTCATTTTTAAATTCTGAACTATTGTCATGTGTGTATAGCTGTAATGTAATTAGTTTCCTTCATTTCTCTATTCTGTACCTAAGGACTGTACCTCGCTACATTTGTATCTAAAATGGCGGTGTAAGTGGTGACTTCTAAACTTTTCAGTGTATTTATTTGAGTACATGTGACAATAAAGCTAGTTCAGTTCAATTCAATCACTCGTTCGCATGCACGTACACCACACACAGACATAGACACACGCACACACATGCACAAACACAAACACACAGACACAAATTAATGCAAAGTCTCACTCACAGGTGCAACACACACACACATACACTTTCACCTTCACTCTGTCTCTCTCTCTTGCCCTTCCATGCACCCCCAGACCCAAGGGGCTCTTCTCCAATACCATGAAGTTCACAGGATATTATATTCATTGGGTTTAATAAACGTCTCATGTTGAACTCACTACTATGTCATTACACTTTAAAAATGGTAACAGAAGTGAAACTTAGGTGAGTGTTGCAAAGCCACAAACTGAGAGACACAGGCGTGTGCAGAGCTATGAGCTGTGATGACAGAAGGACACCAGCCAGTGTTAAAACATGAGTTAAGAAAAAGTGGCTGCAGTTTCTCCCCATCCAGCTCCTATTGAAATATTGGGGGATATGAAGCAAAACTGTAATATCTCCCATTCACAACTGCAAAATTATGAAGTAGCAACAGACATGATGAGCAAACTAGAGAAGTTACAAGTCTTTACATTTTTATCGCTACTGGGAAGAGGCAGTTTCAAAATGTATTCCACCCAGATATCTCTGAAGAACCTGCAATAAACACAGCACAAATTTTGAAATCTTTGAAGGCACACATTGAACCTAAAGTGAACATTACATTGGAACAATACATAGTAAACATTAGGAGCCGAGGTGAAAAACAGTCCATTGATCAAAATGTTGTAACTGAATTCATAGAAACCTGTGAAATTTTGCAACTAAAATATGAACTAATTAAAGATATCATTATCTTGGGTATAAGGGGTCCTATTATTACAGCACAACTGCTGAGAGAAGGGAATCTAATGCTCAGAGAAGCCCTGTACTTGTAAGTCGACAGCGGCAGGACACAGAACAAGTGAATTTGTTCACAACATAAAGAAGAAACTCAGGCCTCGACTCAATGTTGAAAAGCAGCCTGGACTTTCCAAGTACAACAAAGTGCAAAAATGTAACAAGTGTCCATGGAAAGGCCAAGGTTAAAAGATGAGTTGCAAAAATTGCTGAGATCATCACATAAAACAAAAGAAAGCAAGGCAAACATAGGGAGCACTATTTTCCCTGCAAATAGCTAAACCATGTTGCATGAAATTATTTAGCCAAGAATTGGACAAAAAAAGGCCCACGAAGATGATCGAGATGATTACTGGAAAGATGTCAAATAAAGATTCGAATGATTCAATCTACATTTAGAGTAGGTCAGCCAGTCAGGTCAGAGAATAAATTGTTTGTTTTGTAATAAAGACCACAGAATTGGGGCATCAAATGAGGATGAAAAGCCCCAGATAGACACTGGTGCTTCTTGGAACATGATGAGCAGAGCTGAGTAAAGTTACAGCAGATAGTGATCCAAAGGTGAAACCCACGAAGTTAATATTGAGGGTCTGTGGAGGAGAAATGCTCACTCTGAGGGCACAAACAAGTCTGAGAACCCAATGCTATGGCAAGGCTGAAGACCTGGAATCCCAGAGAGGAGACACAAAGCTAAGCCACTCATCTCAGCAGAAGCAAGTTGAAACCTCCAGCTCATCACCCTTCATGCTCCAGAAGAAACTGATAGTGTTTCTCAGGCCACATTGTCTGATGAAGTGACAGACAAATAGAGAGGCTCTGACTGCAAGAATTTAAAGGTAAGAGCTGCCTAAGGCAATGGCATAAGTTAGCAATCAGCCGAGATGTTAGAACTGTCCCAGAGAGCACATCGTTCTAGCAGATACTGGGGAAAGAAAACAACTGTCATACACCATCACAAGCATTTTAAAGATCATGTAAACTATGTGTGCAAATACATGGACAAAAGTGAAGTGAGCAAGGAATAGCAAACCATCATTAATGAACTAGACCCATTGTTTGTTTAAGTCATAGCTTGGGTAACTCACATTTACAAATAGTACATGCAAATATTTTTGTATAAAAGGGGGATGTTTGGATTGAACTGCAATCATGCACGAATGTTCTTAGTCATATGACCTCTACCGTGGAGCACATAAATATCTCAGTTTCACTTCAACGAAGAGCTTGAACTGAACATAAAGGAATCAAGGGCTACGGGGAGAGTGTAGGGAAGTGGAGTTGAAATGCCCATCTGCCATGATTTAAATGGCGGCGTGGACTCGATGGGCCGAATGGCCTTACTTCCACTCCTATGTCTTATGGTCTTATACTGCTGTGTTGTATGTTCAGATCAGCAGTAACATTGAAAACAAGGATAAGAAATTTAAAACCAAAATGTTACTTGGCCTGGAGCCAGTGTGTTTCTTCAACCTCTGCAGTGACAACACGTTACTTCCAGTTCCTATGAGGGTGATTGAGTGCACTGAGGTAGATTCTCCAGCAGAGCACAGCTGATCATTCACCCCCTTGTAGTATTGGAGCTTGATTCTCTTGCCACCAGCCCACTCCCCACAGGCACTGACCTCCTCAGCAGCCTGGTTCGCATCCTTCAGAAACAGTTACTTTCCTTCTCTCCCAGAAAGCCTACAGGGTCCCTCGAGTGGGGCATTGCTGAACGGTGGGAGCACTTTCTGTCTGGACTTTGACATCTTGAGGGGCTGTCTGGTCTGAGTGGTGCTCCTGGGTTGTGAAAAGTGCTGTCCAGAAGCACTAATAAATCTGTTCTCTGGAAAGTCCCAGGGAGTCAGCAATGGTCCTATGTTCTGGAGCTCTCCCAAGGCCCCTGCATCTTCCTCAGTTCCTCAGTGCATATACAGATCTAGCTGTTCAAACAGGGGTGCTACTCCCACCCCCGCCCAGGACATGGCACATAACGCCTGTAATGAGTCATCAAAGGAGGTACAAACGTATTCCCCATCACTGGAGCTCCACTGCTTTGAGCTGCACAAGCTCTTCCCTTCTATGCCCTGCTAAAGGATGTAGGATACTACATCTCAGTTGGGCACTACCTGAGACTATGTGGCCTGGCTACAGAGGTGGCAGGCAAAGGAAAGCAATTTCCCTCCCTCAGCCTATAGATTCTGGCTACATTTCTACATGACTTCCATAGATTACCTGGGCTGGATCCCTGACACTCCCAGACTCAGAGTCTTCCCATTAACCTCATTGGGTCAGGGTCTGATCCTTGAGCATGCTCTAAGAATCCTTGACTGTAATCTCCAAATGTGAGGCCTGTGCTTTTCTGGCTCGGTAGAACAGCTTTTGGCACATCGCTGATAGTGTGAGACAACCAAAGGTATCCCAGTGGGAAATTAGCCTCTCCTTGCGAAGATGCTGCATTCATTGCACTTTAGCCAACCACATCAGCAGACAAATGAAACTGCGTCAAACATTAGAGCAATAAAATGAATATATCTTCACTTTAACTACAGAGTATATCCATTGGTTAATGTGCCACTAATGTTTGTTCTTGCCCCTTGCCTCCCACTACATCAAGGTGCAAGCCGGACATGCCCAACAGGGGAGTGTAAGCCTGCTGAGTGTGAAATATCCTTTGGCGGGTATCCTCTGGGTCCTGCACCGCACCCTCCTCGGCCTGAGCTCCAATAGAGTGGTGAGGCACCTCCAGAGTGTCAGGAGATGAAGATCCTGTCCTGTCTGGCTGTCACTCCTGCTCCCTCCTGCTCCACTATTGGCTGCACAGAGCAACAGAAGAGCCCAGAGAGAGAATTAGCTGGAGAGGGAGATAAACCTTTCTGTAGAAGAGTGTGTGAGAAGTGGCAACCCCTCTGTAAAGACCAGCCAATGGATTTTTTTTACTGAGTCAAAAATCAGACAACACCAGATTGTAGTCCAACAGGTTTATTCGAACACACTAGCTTTTGGAGCATTGCTTCTTCCTCAGGATAGCAAATCTCCTAAAGCTAGGTCTGCTGTATTCATCCAGCTCTAGACCTGTTAGTTCTTCTGCCTGGTCCTGATTGGAGGTGATGATTGATATTACTCCTGGTCTAAGGTGTCTCCCACTTCCTACCCCTTCCCCCCACCTCATGCTAACCCCAATCATACCCACCGACCCCCAACACCCACAAACACACACACACACACACACACACACACACACAGATGCACACACTAAAACACACACACACACACATACACACACACACACAGACACACATACTAAAAAACACACACACACAAAAACACACACACACACACGCACACACACATATACACACACACACACACACTCGTGCACACACACACACACACACACACACACACACACACAGACACATATATACACAGACACGTGCGAGCATGGGCGTGCACACATGGGCGTGCGTGCGCGCGCACGCGCGCGCACACACACACACACACACACACACACACACGAACACATGCGCACTTGCACAAGCACACATATACACCTACACAAACACTTGCACATGCACCCACATGCACACACACATACGTGTGCACACGCATGAGTTCACACACACATGCACACTCAAAAGACATACACATGTGCTTGCATGCACACACACGCATACACGTACACACATGCACATGCACACATGGACATGCTCACACATGTGCGCGCGGACACACACACATACACACACATATATACACACATGCATGTGCATGCACACACACACGTGCACGCACACATACACACACATGCACACATATACACACGTGTGAGCACGCACATGTGCATGCACACACACGCGCGCACTTGCGCAGCACACATACACACATACACAAACATGCGCACGTGCACCCATGGACGCACACACAGACACACACACACACACACACACACACACATACATACATGCGCAGACATGAGTGCACACACACACACACACATATACACACACATGCGTTCATGCACAAACACACCTACACATGCATGCACACACACATGTACACAATGCACATGCACACACACACGGACATGCTCACACATGTGTGTGCACACACATACACATATATACACACATGTGTGTGCATACACACACACACACACACACACACACACACACACACACACAAAGATGTGCACACACAATCTTGTTATGAAATGAGAAAATGTCAGAGTCAGAGAGTCTTACAGCATGGAATGAGGCTCTTCGACCCATCGTGCCAATTCCAGATACCTACCATTCTCTGGGTAAGAAATGCTTCCTCAAATGCACCTAAACCTCCTGCCCTTTCCCTTAAATCCATTCCTCGGTTACACATCCCTCTAATAATGGAAAACTTCCTCCCTATCCACTGTATCTATGTCCCTCAGGTGTACACCTCAATTAGATCCCCACCCAACCTTCTCTGCTCTAGGGAGAACCAAGCCCAGCCTATTTAGTTTCTTTTCACAGATGAATCAGTCCAGCCCAAGCATTATCCTGGTGAATCTCCTCTACACCCTCTCAAGTGCAATCAGTTCTTTCCTAACAATGTGACAACATGAACATCACACAATACCCCAGCTGCAGCCTAACTAACATCTGAGACAGTTCCATCATAATCTCTTTGCTCTTGTTTTTGAATGCCTTAGCTAATAAACGCAAATATCCTGTGTGCCTCATCAATATTATGTCTCCTGTCTTTGTGCCTTCAGTGATCAATGGCCATGAACAACAGGGTCCCTCTGATCCTTTCTACTTCCAAGAGTCCTACCATTTAAGCTTGCTCCCAAAATCACTGTACATTTTTCAGAATTAAATTCCAATTGCCATTGCTGTTTCTATTTGCACAGCCTGCTGATATCATCCTGCTTTCTTCCTCTCTTTTTAACACTCCACAAACATTCGTATCATCCACACCCATACTGATTACACTTCTTATATTCATGTCTAAATCATAATTTACACAACAAGCAACAAGGGAGCTAACAACCGGTCACAGCTTGCAGTGACAAAAACATCCTCTGTCGATCGCCTTCTGCTTCCTGCCACTAAGCCTACTTCAGAGTCACTTTGCCAAATTGCCCTGGACTCCATGGGCTCTTACCCGCTTGTCCAGTCTGCCGTGTGAGACCTTGTCAAAAGTCTTACTGATGTCCATGTGGATTACATCCGCTGCACATCCCTCATCCACACTTCCAGTCACCCACTTGAAAAACTCAATCAAACCTATTACCTGATATGATTTCTCACAGCAAAACCCTGTAGACTGTCTTTGACTAATCCTTGCCCCTCTAAGTTAAGATTCATTCTGTTCTATAGACATTTTTCCTAAGTTTCCCTACCATTTCAATTCTTTTATTATTCATTTATAGGATAAGCCATCACTGGGAGAGCCAGAACTTATTACCCAGGGGTCATTTAGGAGTCACAAGGAGGCCAGACAGATAAGGATGCAGTTTCCTTCCCTAAAGAGGATTAGTGACCCAAATGGGTTTTTCCTGACAATTGACAATGGTTTCATGGTCATCATTAGATTCTTAATTACAAATGTTTATTGAATTCAAATTCCATCATCTGCCAAGGTAGGATTTGAATCTGGGTTCCCAGAGCATTATCTGGATCTCTGTGTTAACAGTCCAGCAAAAGTGCCACTAGGCTATCAACTTCCCTTAACTCACTGCTCTGTAGTTTCCTTTTGTGAACCTACCACCTTTCTTGAATCATGGTGCCACAGTTAGCTGTTCTCCATGCCCCTAGCACACTCTCCTGTGACCAGAGACGATTTGAAAATTAATGTTTTGACCCCATGCAATCTCTTCCATTGGCCTCCTACAACAGTCTTGGCTATATCTCATCTCAATCTAGGGATTTATACAATTTTAAAACCTGTTAAAACTGCTGGTACCTCCACTGAGGGACTATATGATTCTAATTGTTCGT